>NC_057801.1:788604557-788904557 GCF_018294505.1 Triticum aestivum
CGACTGGGCGGGGCGCGGCGACGGGGACGGCCGGGGCGGCGACGAGGGGCGGGGACGGCTGGGGCGGCGACGGCGTCGATCGAGACAGGCGGCGCGTGTCGTCGATGGAGAGAAGAAACAGAGAGGGAAACTGAATTTTTTGCAAGTGTTGTATATATAGGATGGACTTTTAATACCGGTTGGAGCCACCAACCGGTACTAAAGGTCTGTTTTGGCCAGGCCAAGCGGCGGGAAGCGCCCACCTTTAGTACCGGGTCGTAGCACCAACCGGTACTAAAGAACCCCTATTTAGTACCGGTTGCAGCCACCACCCGGTACTAAAGGGGGTGCGCTGGGGCAGTGCGGTGCGGCAAGTTTAGTCCCACCTCGCTAGTCGAGGGGCTACCGCACTGGTTTATAAGCCCAAGTGCGGTAGCTCTCTTGAGCTTCTCTCCTAAGCAGGCCTACTGGGCCTACCTGTTCGGTGCTGCCCTGTGGGCCTACTGGGCCTTTGCGGGCCTGCATCCTGACCCAACAAAAGGTTGTGTTTCTAGTCGTATGCAGGCCGCTTTGGCCCAGTAGGCGGGCTTTTTATTTTCTTAATTTTTTTGCTTTATTTATTTTTGAGTTGTTTTTTGCTGTATTTATAGTTTCTTTCTGAATATTTTTGCTTTAGGTACAAAAAATTACAAACTTTCTGTTAGTGCTGGTAGTTTTCAAATTTGAATAGTTTAAATTTTGAATTATTTGAAATTTGTGTGAATCACTAGTTTGTGAATAACTTGCCTTTGAAAAAAAATTAGTGATTCTTTTTTCTTATGTTTAATATTATTGTGCTTTATCATTATATTCAATTTGGTAATTCTTAGGTTATTTAAAAAATGAAATGCCTTTGTAACAGATGAGTTTTCTCCGAAACCCTGATACTTCAAAAGAGATTGTCCATTTTGTACACGAAGTGCATCCAGTTTTTGCCGTAACCCTCTCTACTTTTTTGGACATGCTATGTGGGTGAAATTATGATACCATGCCAACTTGCAACCTTTTCTGAGTTCATTTGAAATGCTTTTCAATTTCAGGGTCATTTAGCTGAAAAAAATTAGTAAATGCATGAAAGAATTTGTTTGCACATAAAATTTCTTCGCGTTTCAAATGCCAAAACACATAACTACCCTAACTATTACAGAGATTCCCTTCTGGGTGTGAAACACAGGAGAAAGTGATGATAGTGAAGCCGATCACATCCCGGATCTTTGGGTGTGAAACTTTTTCTTCGCGTGTGTCCCTTTGCACCGTAGCCATGGAAAATCTTCATCATTTAACTGGATGCTCGGGTCAATATTCACTGTGAATGGAGCAATTTCATCAACCTTTTCATAATCTTCTGACATGTCTGTCTTGTCATCCACTCCCACGGTGTTTCTTTTCCCTGAAAGAACTATGTGGCGCTTTGGCTCGTCGTATGATCCATTCGCTTCCTTATCTTTTCTTTTCCTTGGCCTGGTAGACATGTCTTTCACATAAAAAACCTGTGCGACATCATTGGCTAGGAGGAATGGTTCTTCTGCATACGCAAGATTGTTGAGATCCACTGTTGTCATTCCGTACTGCGGGTCTTCCGTTACCCCGCCTCGTGTCATATTGACCAATTTGCACCGAAACAAAGGGACCTTCAAACCACCTCCAAAGTTAAGTTCCCATATGTCCTCTATGTAACCATAATATGTTTCCTTTCCCGTGTTGGTTGTTGCATCAAAGCGGACACCACTGTTTTGGTTGGTGCTCTTCTTATCTTGGGCGATCGTGTAAAATGTATTCCCATTTATCTGGTACCCTTTAAAAGTCATTATATTCGAAGATGGTAACTGGGACAACGAGTACAGGTTATCCTCAATATCGCCATCATGCATGGCACGTTTCTGCAACCAACCGGCGAAAGTCCTCGTTTGTTCACGTGTAATCTAGTCGTCAGACTTCTCCGGGTGTTTGGACTGTAGAAAATTCTTGTGTTCCTCCATATACGGAGCCACCAAGGCGGAATTCTGTAGAACTGTGTAGTGTGCTTCACTAAGAGAATGCCCGTCCATACATATTATTTTATCCCCTCCTAGCGTGCCTTTTCCATCCAGTCTGCCCTTATGCCGCAATTCAGGAACACCAATCGGCTTAAGGTCAGGAATAAAGTCAATACAAAACTCAATGATCTCCTCATTTTCATGGCCCTTCGCGATGCTTCCTTCTGTCCTAGACGGTTATGAACATATTTCTTCAAGACTCCCATGAACCTCTCAAAGGGGAACATATTGTGTAGAAATACAGGACCCAAAACGTTAATCTCTTTGCAAAGGTGAACTATGACGTGCGTCATGATGTTGAAGAAGGATGGTGGGAACACCAACTCGAAAGACATTCCACCAAATCATTCTGTAACCTTGGTATGATTTCTGGATTGATTACCTTCTGAGAAATTGCATTGGGGAATGCACATAGCTTCACAATGGCTAATCGAATGTTTTCCGGTAGAAGCCCCCTCAATGCAACCGGAAGCAGTTGCGTCATAATCACGTGGCAGTCATGATACTTTAGGTTCTGGAACTTTTCTCTGCCATATTTATTATTCCCTTTATATTCGACGAGAAGCCAGACGGTACCTTCATGCTGAGCAGGCATTCAAAGAAGATTTCCTTCTCTTCTTTGGTAAGAGCGTAGCTGGCCTGACCCTGATGTATGCCGTCTTTTCCGTGCATACGTTGCTGGTCCTCCCGTGCCTCTGGTGTATCTTTTGTCTTCCCATACACACAGAAGAAGCCAAGCAGGGTCACGCAAAGATTCTTCATCACGTGCATCATGTCGATTGCGGAACGGACCTCTAGGTCTTTCCAATATGGCAGGTCCCAAAATATAGATTTCTTCTTCCACATGGGTGCGCGTCCGTCAGCGTCCTTGGGAACAAGTTGTCCGCCAGGACCCTTTCCAAAGATTACCTTCAAATTCTTGACCATATCATGTACATCAGCACCAGTACCGTGGCGAGGCTTCGTCCGGTGATCCACCTCACCTTTGAAATGCTTGCCTTTCTTTCGTACGGGATGCCTGCTCGGAAGAAATCGACAATGTCCCAGGTACACATTCTTCCTACAACTCTCCAAATATATACTGTCGGTATCATCCAAACAGTGCGTGCATCTGCGGTATCCCTTGTTTGTCTGTCCTAAAAGGTTACTAAGAGCAGGCCAATCATTGATGGTCATGAACAGCAACGCCTTTACGTCAAATTCTTCCTGTCCGTGATCATCCCACGCACGTACACCTATTCCATTCCACAGTTGTAATAGTTCTTCAACTAATGGCCTTAGGTACACATCAATGTCGTTGTCGGGTTGCTTTGAGCCTTGGATGAGCACTGGCATCATAATGAACTTCCGCTTCATGCACAACCAAGGAGGAAGGTTATACAAACATAGAGTCACAGACCACGTGCTATGGTTGCTGCTCTGCTCCCCAAAAGGATTAATGCCATCTGCGCTTAGACCAAACCATACGTTCCTTGGGTCACCTGCAAACTCCTCCCTGTACTTTCTCTCGATTTTTCTCCACTGAGAACCGTCAGCGGGTACTCTCAATTTTCGTCTTTCTTACGGTCTTTTCCGTGCCACCGCATCGCCTTCGCATGCTCTTTGTTTTGGAACAAACGTTTCAACCGTGGTATTATAGGAGCATACCGCATCACCTTGGCAGGAATCTTCTTCCTGGGGCGCTCGCCCTCGACATCACCAGGGTCATCGCGACTAATCTTATAACGCAATGCACCGCATACGGGGCAAGCGCTCAAATCCTCGTACTCACCACGGTAGAGGATTCATTAGGGCATGCATATATCTTCTGCACCTCTAACCCTAGAGGGAAGACAACCTTTTTTGCTTCATACGTACTCTCGGGCAATTCGTTGTCCTTTGGAAGCATATTCTTTATCATTACCAGCAACTTTCCAAATCCCTTGTCAGATACACCATTCTCTGCCTTCCATTGCAGCAATTCCAGTGTGGTGCCCAACTTTTTTTTGTCAGCTTCGCAATTCTGGTACAACAATTTCTTGTGATCCTCTAACATGCGCTGTAACTTCTTCCTCTTCAAATCACTTGCGCAATTTCTCTTTGCATCGGCAATGGCCCGACCTAGATCATCAGCGGGCTCATCTGATGCCTCTTCTTCAGCTTCTTCCCGCAGTGCCGGCTCAGCTTCTTCCCCCATTGTTGTATCATCGTATTCAGGGAACCCATGGCCAGGATAGATGTCGTCATCCTCTTCTTCTTCATTGTCTTCCATCATAACCCCTCTTTCCCCGTGCTTGGTCCAAACATTATAGTGGGGCATGAAACCGGACTCAAATAGGTGGACGTGAATGGTTCTTGACCTAGAGTAATTGTGACCATTCTTACAGCCAGCACATGGACAAGGCATAAAACCATCCGCCCGCTTGTTTGCCTCAGCGGCAAGCAGAAAAGTATGCACGCCATTAATGAACTCGGGAGAGCATCGGTCATCATACATCCATTGTCGGCTCATCTTCATTACACAACACCGAATAGACCAAATTAATACAAGTTCATACATAAAGTTCATATACAACACTTAATTAAATGCAACATACAAATATCTCTCTAGCTAAAGAATTCAAATGCAACAACAAATGCGATCAAGATCGCAACTAAGGTAACAATTGATCCAACAGCATAATGATACCAAGCCACACTATCAATGGCATATTTTCTAATCTTTCTAATCTTCAACCGCATTTTCTCCATCTTGATCTTGTGATCATCGATGACATCGGCAACATGCAACTCAAATTCCATCTTCTCCCCCTCAATTCTTTTCAATTTTTCTTTCAAATACTCGTTTTCTCTTTCAACTAAATTTAACCTCTCGACAATAGGGTCGGTTGGAATTTCCGATTCACATACCTCCTAGATAAAAATATCTATGTCAACTTGATGGGCATAATTTGTCATAAACATGAAATGCAACAACTAGTTTTCAAAGAGAATATACCACATCCGAATCATAACAAGGACGAGGGCCGACGGGGTCGGATATCAAAACCATGGCACTATGTATAACAAACAACGTACGGGTAAGATAATTACATGAGTAACTATATATCCATATCACACAAACATCAATTTGGTAATGTAAAACATTCATGAACAAGAGCCTCACCACAAGGTGGTGCCGACGACGGGACGGTGCGGGCGATCGATGGTGGTTACGACGGAGATTTAGAAGGCACTAAGTAAACCACACCTACATATGCAAACTAAGTGTTATTTTTGACCTCAAATTTCATATAAATCAAATACTAGCACATATAATTCCTTCCAAATTACTAAACTCACAAATTAATCACTATACAAAGCATTGCAAGAGCTAATCTAGCAATGAGAGATGAAAGGACAAAGTTGCTAACCTTTGTGATCATTTGAATGGATGGGGGCCTTCAAATCTTGACAAATTTTGGGTAAAATTTGTGATGAGCTCGAGGAAGAGAGGGGAAGAACAAAGGAAGTGAGGGGAAAGGGGAAGAACAGAGCGAGCTCGGGTGGACGAAGGGTTTATGTACGATGACCTTTAATACCGATTCGTGCCACGAACCGGTACTACAGGTGCTGGAGGGCCCCAGACTGACAACATCCTGCCACCACAATCTTTAGTACCGGTTCGTGGCACGAACCGGTACTAAAGGTTCGCCACGAACCGGTACTAATCAGAGCGGCCGACTAGCCGTTGGAACCGACACTAATGGACACATTAGTGCCGGCTCAAAATCAAACCGGCACTAATGTGTCTCAAATTTGACCCTTTTTCTACTAGTGATGTAAGCATGTTGGACACAAAAAATTTTTCAGTTTTTTTAGTTTTTTTAATTTACTATTCATCAGGCGGTTTTGTGGCGGTCAAACCCGGTCAAGGTGCTCAAAACTTTGTTTAGAACCAAACTTATCCGGTTTTGAGACTTGAGGGACCAAATGTATACAAAAAAAATTTTAAGGGACCAAGTTATAATTTTTGGGAATTTGAGGGACCAAAAACATACTTTTCTCAATGAATAAACACCTGGATATAAACACGCAGATGAATCGGTCTGGTGGAAAAAGGAGACTACGGTAAGCCATGGATGGGGTTTGATTACTACCTCGTGGGGGAGAGCTCGGCCTTCCAGGCGGCCTCCCTCTCGGTGACCTCACGCTCGCGCTCCTGATGTAGCTCGGTATCTCCCGCTCCTTCATGGGGCGGTCCGGGACGTCCACGTCCACAGCACCTCCCGCATCTCCTTCACGAACCTGTCAACCAACTCCTTGATCCGCACTGTGTGCTCCCGGGATCTAAATCAAGAAGATTGGGGGAGATGAGGCTGGACGAGGTGGTGCTCGTGGGTGAGGGCGGCGACGGCCACCGCGGGCGAGGACGGAGTGAAGAGTCGGACAGGCAGCGCGGGGGGAGAGAGGGGTTGCGTGTGTGGGCTTCAATCCCGAGTAACCGAGGGAGGTCTCACGCCGGTTGGTGGCTACGCTCGAACCGGCCGGCGGCAGCAGCAGAAAATTAAGGAGAGGAAAAGCAGAAAAGCGAAGGGAGAAAGGGGTCGATTGATGCTGTAGAAAACTTCCCCACGAAGGCAACCTGCTAGACGGGCCAAATGTAACAAGCTGCCAAATCACTGGATCGTTTCTTTTCTCTTCTCCTATCGCTAGTTCTTTTTTCTTTTTTTTAGAAACTACCCTATTGCTAGCTGATTACCTGGACATCGCAAGACGTGGCTAACGCCAGGGACCGCTATTTGCGCAACGCGTGAAGTGTTTGATATGGCTATGTCATTGTTTAAATTTTTGTGTACATATATGTATGTTTTATTCAAACAGCACGCTGTATTTTAGCGCGCCTGCTGAAGTGCTACAGCGGCGCGCTAAAATTTGCAGCGCCTGATGAAGCAACTGCCTACTCAAGCGCAAAAACAGCCGTTGCGCGCGCTGTAAAAAAGATTAGCGCTTGTGTTGGAAATGCTCTTATATGCCTTTGCCTACATGTAGGAGAAAGATAAGAAAGAACTAGAGAAATGGGCTCTCAAGCGGTAGCTCTCACATCTACACATGCTCCCAACAAGTCTCAAAATCGGATAAGTTTGGTCCGACATAAAGTTTTGAGCACCTTGACCGGGTTTGACCGTCAAAAACCGCCTGATGAACAGTAAATTAAAAAAAACTTAAAAAACTGAATTTTTTTTGGTGTCCAACATGCTTACATGCGCAAGGTACGATCAAATTTTCGTTGTCTTTCGACACTCGAGGAGCTCGTGGCAAAAAAACCAAAATATCTACATCTGTTGAATCGTAAATTCGAAAAAAATTAAACAATCTGAATTTTGTTGGGGTCTGATATGCTTACATGCATAAGGTGCGACCAAAATTTCGTGGTCTTTCGACACTCAAGGACCTCGTGGCACCTCAAGCGTGGGTGCACCCGATATATTCCCGTGTGGCGTGCGTATAGGAGAGCAGCCGAAGACTGTTTCCAACAGTAACGATAACACTGCCGCACACAGGAACCTATGTGGTGGACCTTTTTAATCAGCAATCCATCTCTTCACGTGCAACCAATATTGCATCATGCAAAGTTCTAGACTGTGTCAACATTTATGATGGGCCCTTGGAACCAGAACCGTGCGTGGAGCACCCAGGCCCCAATGCTGAGCAGCAACACCCCACCAACAGCTACCGGGGTATAGTTGAAGTCATCCTTTGCCACCAGGTACGCCACCGGCAAAGAGAAGAGCACGGTGACGAAGGCAAAGCACGGCAGCCCATCCTACGGCGATCCCATACTGGCCAAGGTGAAACGGCCCTGGTAGGAACGACTTCCGGGCAGTGGTCACCCGGAAGAAGATGGGCAGCGCGTAGGAGATGTACAACCCTATCGCCGTGATCGACGCCATTGCCTGAAATGCCATCTGGCTCCCCAAAGACTGCATGCACATGCCGAAAATATGAGTCACCAAGCTATGTATGTTAAGAGATGACACATGGGAGAAAAATTGTGTGCCGTTACGTACAGTGAGCGCCATGGTGAAAGGATCGAGAAGATGTGTCTAGAGAGGGGGTGATTAGACACTAAGTGAGAAAAGTAGCAGTTTTTAATTTCCTTAAATTTGAGTGGAGTTTTGGCACAAGTTTAACATTCACAATACATAACAAGCAAGCATGCGAAGAGTATATGAGCAGCGGAAAGTAAAACATGCAACTTGCAAAATGTAAAGGGATGGGATTGGAGTATGCAAACGCAATTTGGAGACACGGAGATTTTTTAGACGTGGTTCCGATAGTTGGTGCTATCGTACATCCACGTTGATCGAGACTTCAACCCACGAAGGGTAACGACTGCGCGAGTCCACGGAGGGCTCCACCCATGAAAGGTCCACAAAGAAGCAACCTTGTCTATCCAACATGGCCGTCGCCCACGAAGGACTTGCCTCACTAGGGTAGATATTCACGAAGTAGGCGATGTCCTTGCCCTTACAAACTCCTTGGTTCAACTCCACAATCCTGTCGGAGGCTCCCAAGTGACACCTAGCCAATCTAGGAGACACCACTCTCCAAGAAGTAACAAATGTTGTGTTGATGATAAACTCCTTGCTCTTGTGCTTCAAATGATAATCTCCCCAACACTCAACTCTCTCACACATGATTTGGATTTGGTGGAAAAAAGATTTGAGTGGAAAGAAACTTGGGGAAGGCTAGAGATCAAGATTCATATGGTAGGAGTGGAATATCTTGACCTCAACACAAGTGTAGGTGGTTCTCTCTCAGAAAATGTAAGTTGGAAGTGTAGGCATGTTCTGATGGCTCTCTCCGGGAATGAAGAGTGGGTGGAGGGGTATATATAGCCTCCACACAAAATCTAACCGTTACACACAACTTACCAAACTCGGTGGGACTGAATCGTGAAACTCGGTCGGACCGATTTAGCAAATAATGCGTTAGGATTTTCGGTAGGACCGACATGTCAACTAGATGGGACCGATATGGTTAGCGTTAGGGCATAACGTAATCTCGGTGAGACCGATTACACAAACTCGGTGGGACCGATTTTGGTAATAAGGTAACCAGAGAGTTGGTCAGGCAAACTAGGTGGGACTGATTTGCTCATCTCGGTGAGACCGAAACGTTACGAAGAGGAACAGAGAGTTTGCATTGTAAGCTCGGTAGGACCGATTACAAACTCGGTGGGACCAATTTTGGTAATGGATACATACAGAGAGACTACAGTCCCATATCGGTGAGACCGAGATCCCTATCAGTGAGACCGAAAAGACTAGGGTTGTGGCAGTGGCTATGTCAACTGAACTCGGTGGCACCGGATAGACAAATTCAGTAGGGCCAAGTTTGACTTTTGGTTTGGGACATATGTGGATGTGAGAAAGTGGTTGAGGGCTTTGGAGCATACCATTAAGCACTTTGAGCAAGCAAGCCATTAAGCAACACCTCATCCCCTATTGATAGTATTGGCTTTTCCTATAGACTCAATGTGATCTTGGATCACTAAAATAGAAAAGGTAGAGTCTTGTGCTTTGAGCTTGACCCAATCCTTTGTCCTTAGCGTCTTGAAGGGGTTCCACATCCTCTGGTCCATGCCACCCCATTGTTGAACTTATCTGAAACATACTAGGTAAAGGTATTAGTCCAACAAGAGATATGTTGACATAAATTACCAAAATCACCGAGGAAGCACTTGTGCTTTCAATCTCCCCCTTTTTGGTAATTGATGACAACATACATCAAAGATTTAGATAAAGATATATAGAGAATAACAAGTAAAGCTTTGGAAAGACATGTAACATGCATAGGCTCCTCCTATATGTATGCAATTGTGACACCCCAAAAATTTGGCCTTGTTTTATTAAATTAAAATTTTTGCCAGGATTTAAAACTTTGGATTTCTGAGCTCCATTTTGATTTTTTTAATCATTTCCTTCCCTGTTATGATGAGTTTTCCCAAAAAGAAAACTTTTCAAATTTGTTATTGGACTTATTTAACCTCTCAAGAAAAACTTTCCTTTTATCAGTATAACTAATTAAATAAATAAGTTGCTTGCTCTTTATTTTCTTGAAAAAGGTTTTCTAGGTTAAATGGCCATATTTGAACTTCAACCATTTGATAAATTCACTTAAAATTCCCATAAAAATTTGGAGATGTCATGTGATGATTTTAAATAACTTTTATGCAAAAATATATTTCATTCATGAAATATTTTGAGCCCTACTCTCAATTTTTCTTCTCTGGTCCAGAGTGCATTTTTTCACAGCAACCTATTTAAATATTTCTTTAAAACTTCTACCAAAATTAAGGGAGGTCAGTAGGAGCCTGTTATCCCTCTTTCTGCAAAAACCTAATTATGTTCTTTAAAAAATTTGAGTGAATCAACCTCATTTCCATTCTGGACCAACTTAAGGATTTGTACAGCAACCACCATTTTAGTTGCTCCTATACCCTTGATTATTTCTCCTACTTGTAATCCCCCATGTTAAACCCTTAAGTCCAGGAGCATGCACCATTTAGATCACTTTTGGTTCATGGAATAATGCTATTTATTTCCTGTCCAGAAATGTAGTTTTGTAAAACTTGCACTAGCAAGTTTCCCCTTTTGTCCAACTAACCTCACCACTCTCTTTTGCATCTAAAGAGACCCCCATCTTGAGTTTTTGGCCACCCCAAGACCTGCCTAAGTGCATGTGGCATTTTGCCAAACACCTGGAGAGCATGACCAGTTCTGGCATGATTGTGGCATTGCACTGTGAACTTGCACCTCTGATCAAACCAGCATGTCCACTAGACTCCCCGTTGCTCCTAACCTCGATCTGGTAAATCCCATCCTCACCTGCGACCTGTAGCATGCCTCGGCATTGTGTCGAACACCTGGTCGGCGTGCTCTGGACGCGCCCAGAGCGCGCGTATTGCAGCCGCGCGCCCGAGCCGACACGTTGGCCCCACGGCTTTGGCCCGCTCTGCAGCACCACGCCACGCGCTCCCCTCCTCGCAGCAACGCGCCAAGCAGCCCCCGCCGCGCCCGGCAGGCCAAACACTAGCCGCCACCGCCGCCCGACAGCCCTGCGCCGTGCAGCGCCGCCCAAGCCACCCCGGCTCGCCACCTGGCCCCTGGAGCAGTGCCCTCTCGTCCACTAGCTCTTGTCGTCATCCCCAGCCGCGCCACGTTGCCCTACAAGCTACAGCGAGGCGGTTCGCCGGAGAGCTTATCCGGCCGCCGCGGAACCGACCTCGACGAGCTATAAGAGGAGGTCCCGAGCCACCCCGGGCACGCAGGAAGCCTTAGAGTGCTCCCCTAGTCCTCCCATAGCAGCCAATCGACTCGGGGAAGGTCTTCATCCCCATCTCCGGCAACGGCAGCCGCCACCACTGCCCCGGCCAATTCGGCACCACCAGGGCCTCCCACCCTCCGTTCTCTCCACCAAGAACCCCCTCATCCTCCCGTAAACCTTCCCCCTACTCCATTTCGATCGAGAACCACCGCCGCCCCGAAACCACTTTTCCCCGAAGCTTCCCTCCGCCGAGGAGCTCGCCGCCGATAGCTCACGCTGTCCCCGCCGACCCAGCGACTACCGGGAGGATCGCCTCAACCTTGCGGATCCATCCCCACCCTCGGGGGCCCGCGAGGAGCAGCCAAACGCCGGCGACGATCGCCGGAGCCCCGCTCCGCTCGGGCAAGGGAGGGAGACGACGCGCGGTGACTGGTCAAACCTGACCAGTGGGCCAGGCAGGCCCACTGTCAGTGACACCCCGCGCCGTCCGCGTGGTTAAGTGGAGGCGTAAAGCCTAAAGTACGCCTCCTCTGTACCGAAAGCGTAATCTCGTCTGAACCGTTTTCTTTTTCTATTTTATTTAAAAACAGATTTTGACCAAATCTTTGACTGGCTATAACTTTTTAAATATAAGTCCAAATGAGTTGATTCTTTTTCCTACCTTCTTCAAATTTGGTCTAGTTTATTTTAAGATTTATTTGAAAAAATTTCAAACAACTTTTGTGTTCTGTTTTTGAAATGTGTGTTAATTCAAATATATTTTCAAATAGGATTTTTGGGAGAGAGAAGAAAACTTTCAAAAGTTTGGAGAGCACCCTGCCTTTCCACACATTGAAGGCAAGCATTCTGAATCCCGGCATAATATTTTGGTGTGATCGTTGATGCATTTATAACACCACCGCATTTCGAAGGACTTGTTATTTCATGTGATGTGATCATATGCATGGGTACATGTTATTGATTTCCATGCTGTTGGAAATGAACACACTTGTGATGATAATCATCCTCATGTACCTTGCATGCATACCGGTAGGAACCGGGAAAACCTTTGCCTTGGGTAGGCATGAGTTTGTCGCCGGTCACCGTCGGGACGGTTATGTCCGGTATGGCATGGTAAGATATAGTGAGTGTTGATTGTATTGGTTGAAATATATTCGTTATACTAATCTTGCAGGGAATACTTAAACCTCCTGAGTCGACCGTAGATCGAGTCTTGTTCTAGTAACCCCCATACTTGTTTCGTACTACCACTCGTCTCTACAGCAAGTAGAGTACGGTTCAGTAAGTTGTCAACCTCTTGCTAGCACACACCGTAAAGAGAGGCCATGGTGGAAGATACCGGTTGCAGCTGGTAGGCAGGCCACCTGGTCCGGGGGCATGGGTGTTTCCGGTTGGGACCGAGAGGGGAGGCCACCCCTTAGAGCGCGCGATATAAATTTGATCCCATGCTACGCGAGGTTGTAGCCTCCCCACTTAGAGTTTGCTTAACAGGTGTCGTGGGTGATTCCAGGCACGTGTGTGATAAGCTGGTGTGTGCAAGTTAGGTGTGTTTTCAACAAAAAGACCGTAGATGGAATTAGTCCTGATGGACTAAAGAAATCCGTTACTCGTGGGTAAAGAGTACACCCTCTGCAGAGAATAAACCTATTCGAATAGCCGTGTCCATGGTTAAGGATTACAGTCTGGGATGGGTCAGGTGTCGGTCTTAGTGTCGGTCTTCGGAGGTGAAACTGTTAACCAGAAAGATGGAATTACTACCCGTGACTTGTGATATCTGTGATGATTATTATTATTGTTGACTAACCCGTGATATTATTGTTATTACCGAATATCTCTGGGATGGTTCTACCTCCGGGATATTCATTATGATCATTTCTTTTAAAGCCCTTTATGTGGCGTCGCTCAGACGCCCGACTGTGGCATTTCTTTTAAAGCCCTTTATGTGGCGTCGCTCAGACGCCCGACTGTGGCATTTTCTTTTAAAGCCCTTTATGTGGCGTCGCTCAGACGCCCGACTGTGGCATTTTCTTTTAAAGCCCTTTATGTGGCGTCGCTCAGACGCCCGACTGTGGCATTTCTTTTAAAGCCCTTTATGTGGCGTCGCTCAGACGCCCGACTATGGCATTTTCTTTTAAAGCCCTTTATGTGGCGTCGCTCAGACGCCCGACTGTGGCATTTTCTTTTAAAGCCCTTTATGTGGCGTCGCTCAGATGCCCGACTGTGGCATTACTTGATTATTTGTTTCATAAGTTTTTATACTACCATGTTATTGCAATTTTATAAATAACTTGCTTGCACGCATCAGAATTTCATTTATCTATTGTGACTGACGTCATGAGCATAAAATATTTTAGCACATCATTGTTATATTATACCTGTGTTCATAATGTTTGCGAGTACATTCAATGTACTCACTGGCTTGTCCCTGGCTATTGTCTTGGCCAGATTTTCTTGCACGGAGAGGAGTGACGCGGTGACAGCCCCGGAACCTAAGCAATGGAGATAGCAGCCTCGCGAAGATAGGAGTTAACCTGGTCAGCTGTTCCTGTGGGAATTGGAGTCCCATAGACACTGATGATCCACAAACCGCTTCCGCCATCAACCACTAGAAACCATTTGTTGTACTCACAGGCCAGAATGGTCTTGTACTGCATATTTTGTATGTTGCTTGGAATTTCTGTATCAAGTTGGAGCCTCATCAGCTAACAGTAATCCTGGGGCTGATGAGCACGACGGTCTTTTCTGGAAATTTATTTCCCGGAAAGTCGGTCGCGACAGACTTGGTATCAGAGCCAGGCTGACCATTGGCTAATCCTATCTTAGCCAGGTCAATAAACTTAGGCAAACCAACCCACCAGACCTTAACCAAACCCCAGCCAAGCTTCTCGTGCAAGATAGCCACACAGTGACCCAACACTTTTGGCAGTCGGTGCCCAACCTATCAACCTAACCTGTCACTCATGCGCCAGTGACCGGCTCCTAAATAATCTTTTCTCGCAAGCGTGCGAAGGAAGATTCCGTCCCCTTTTCCCTATAAAAAAGGGGCGTGCTAGCCCCAAACCAGCACACATAGTCGCTACCCCAAACCGAGCCACAATGCCTGGACCTATAGTGCACAACGAAACCACAGCAACCAACCTTGGAGGTTTTGTGACCATCCTCGCAAACCTCACCCGTCGTGCCTACGCGTTAGAGGAGCCACCAGAATATGTTGTGTATCAAGGACCCATGAGCGGTGAAGACCGCCAATTCTGGGCCACTGTGCACATTTACGGTAGGAGTCTAGCACCCGAGCGTCCCTACCGGTTCACCGGAAGGACAACTTCCTTTGAGCCACAAGCCATCCAGCTAGCCGCTCGAGAGGCTATAGTTCAACTCAGGCACTTGTCGCCCAGAGTTAACTGTCGCTCGTTCCACTACTACCCCAGACGAGAAGGGTATGGTAGACCACCCCAAGTCGCCAATGGAGACCACGAGACGGACCCCGCATTGTTGCACCTAGTACGCTATGTAAGTGCACTAGAGGCGCTGTTCGACCAGATCACTATTGATCTAATCGCAGCTCGTGGAGAGCTGGTTCGTCGAGCCCCGGCGAGAGAAGGAAACGAGCCCAACACCGACAACCCAGTCGTGCTGTTTGGACAACCAATCGAGACCCCGAGATCTGCCCCAGCCATCGGCCAAGGTGCTGCGATAACCCCAGAAGTGCTTCGTCGCATTTTGGGAGCACACTCCAATGGGGTTGTGGCCAACAATCCCCGTGATGGTCATTCTCACTACCCCGACCCTGCAGTTCCTCCGCCATCTCCGACTAATCCCGGCAGAGAGACACGTGGGGAAGCCTCGACATCCACCAGGCACGCCCGTTTAGACATAAACGAGGTAGACTGAGCCGTGTGAGTAGTACCAAGTTTCAATGTATCCTCGCTTTGTAATCATGCGACCGCATATATTAACGCAGCCTGTCTTTGTGCCTCTGTTTTAATAATAGCCTTGCCTGTTTGGTTAGCGCATAGCTGCATATTCTTCCGGGCACAACTACCAAAACCAGCCCGACAACAACCACAGTAACACGTCTCTTTATGAGATATGTGTATCTCTGACACTGAACCGACCTTTGGAGCTAAGCTGGCAGATTTATTACCTTTCACCACGGTAAAACGATCCGGCTCCATTACTATATAAAGGCCACCTTGTGACCTTACCCAGCAACCCTCACTTTGTGCACAACACTCACGCTTTTTCCTGTCATGCCGAACCCCAGCATTCATCTGAGGACCCCAGATGCAACCCCAGGTAGCTTTGTCAAATTATTGTGGGATTTTACCCGCAGTACCATGGGTTCTACCCAGCCACCCCAGTACGAGCTGTTCAAATCAAGGATCACCCCATCCACCTCGGAATATTGGGCAGCAGTGCACATTCCTCCTGTAGACCCCAACCAAGATCCAATAGAAGTATCCTTCGTGGGGAAATCTATGCCAACCCCACACTTGGCCATAGAAGCTGCGGCAAAAGAAGCAATTGCTCGTCTTCGATCCGCAGTACCCTATGCCCGCGAACGAGGATATTATTACTTTCCGAGCCGTGCAGCACCCGGAGAAGTAACATCTTTTCCCGGTGGACGTATTGAGAGAGACCCAGTTCTGGCCAACCTTATCCAGTACATCATTGCTCAAGAGCATTTAAACCAGCGAGTGATGGATTATCTCCAGAGCCTCGCAGATTTAAATCCTCAGGTTGCCATCGGCAGACCACTGAGACCCGACACGGAGAGACGCATACATCGACTGGTCAATCCACTTCCTCCAATAGAAGAGGAGTGTATTCCTTTACCAGAGACATTTTATCAGGACCCCGTCCAGTTACCGTTTTCATTTTAGACGTCACTACTGTATTTGTTCTTTGCAGCATTTATTTATGTGTGTGACTTATGCGTGATACCCTAAGTTTGTACGACGAGTCAATTAATTGGCTTCTACTAGTGTGTGTAGTTTTTGTTGTGGTTTATGCTTCCTTAAATTAACTGTTTTTCCCTCGCGAAATCCCGGAGTGAGATTTCTTTCCCTGAGTTGCTACACCTGCCCCTTCTCACAACGTGGATTATTTAATTTCACTCAGCACCACGAGCAGACTCACAACCATAATCATTCGGACACATACACTGTTTGCAAAATTTTGCAACGGTGTTACATCCAGATAATCACCCCCTAACAACAGTTAGCACCCGACACACTCCATCTACTCCTCATGATCACCACCACCGCGGAGAACCAACACCTGAGCCGCAGCATCGCGACACTCGTCGAAGATCATCGCGCACAGGAGCAGAGAGAGCCCCAGCAGTGTCGCCAGCCCTCCGCATATCAGGATCACAAACCAGTCCGGCATCGCCTTCGCCATTAGAGCCTCGACCGAGCTTCTGTAAGCAGTAGCGGAGAAATAAGGAGGAGGAGAAGTGAAGCCAGGTGTAAGGAGGAAGAGAGAGGCACCCCGGCCGTTTTATAGCTCGAGCTCGGTGTACGGTGGGCGAGGTCCACCAACGCCGCTCGTCGCCGATCGCCGGTGTTCGGAGTCGAATCCGCGAGCAGTGCCGACAGCGCGCTGGCCCGCGAGGTGAGTGCACGCTGCACCAGCAGCTAGCACGCCGCGCACTACCACGGTACGGCCTAGATGCCCTACACACTAGGCGTCGCCGGTGGAGGAAGCGCGCGGGAGAGAGGAGGAAGAAAGGGCCAGAGGGAGAAGAAGAGGAGACTGACAGTGGACCCCGGGTCCACCTGTCAGCCAGAGAGAGCACTAGGCTCTCGGGTGCGATCAGCGTATATCTAAATTTAGGAGTTATCCTAAATTTATATCCAGCATAGAAATCGCCCGTTTTTGTCTCGGACCGTAGATTTTTCCGCGCAGCACCAGTTTTTCACACGGTGGTTTTTCACCACTTATTGCCCTCGCACTGTAGCTACATCTTTATTGCGTAAGTATTCTCTTAACACCGCTTTTAGCAAATCTCGAGGACGAGATTTTTCTTAAGGGGGATAGTATTGTGACACCCCAAAAATTTGGCCTTGTTTTATTAAATTAAATTTTTTGCCAGGATTTAAAACTTTGGATTTCTGAGCTCCATTTTGATTTTTTTAATCATTTCCTTCCCTGTTATGATGAGTTTTCCCAAAGAGAAAACTTTTCAAATTTGTTATTGGACTTATTTAACCTCTCAAGAAAAACTTTCCTTTTATCAGTATAACTAATTAAATAAATAAGTTGCTTGCTCTTTATTTTCTTGAAAAAGGTTTTCTAGGTTAAATGGCCATATTTGAACTTCAACCATTTGATAAATTCACTTAAAATTCCCATAAAAATTTGGAGATGTCATGTGATGATTTTAAATAACTTTTATGCAAAAATATATTTCATTCATGAAATATTTTGAGCCCTACTCTCAATTTTTCTTCTCTGGTCCAGAGTGCATTTTTTCACAGCAACCTATTTAAATATTTCTTTAAAACTTCTACCAAAATTAAGGGAGGTCAGTAGGAGCCTGTTATCCCTCTTTCTGCAAAAACCTAATTATGTTCTTTGAAAAATTTGAGTGAATCAACCTCATTTCCATTCTGGACCAACTTGAGGATTTGTACAGCAACCACCATTTTAGTTGCTCCTATACCCTTGATTATTTCTCCTACTTGTAATCCCCCATGTTAAACCCTTAAGTCCAGGAGCATGCACCATTTAGATCACTTTTGGTTCATGGAATAATGCTATTTATTTCCTGTCCAGAAATGTAGTTTTGTAAAACTTGCACTAGCAAGTTTCCCCTTTTGTCCAACTAACCTCACCACTCTCTTTTGCATCTAAAGAGACCCCCATCTGGAGTTTTTGGCCACCCCAAGACCTGCCTAAGTGCATGTGGCATTTTGCCAAACACCTGGAGAGCATGACCAGTTCTGGCATGATTGTGGCATTGCACTGTGAACTTGCACCTCTGATCAAACCAGCATGTCCACTAGACTCCCCGTTGCTCCTAACCTCGATCTGGTAAATCCCATCCTCACCTGCGACCTGTAGCATGCCTCGGCATTGTGTCGAACACCTGGTCGGCGTGCTCTGGACGCGCCCAGAGCGCGCGTATTGCAGTCGCGCGCCCGAGCCGACACGTTGGCCCCACGGCTTTGGCCCGCTCTGCAGCACCACGCCACGCGCTCCCCTCCTCGCAGCAACGCGCCAAGCAGCCCCCGCCGCGCCCGGCAGGCCAAACACTAGCCGCCACCGCCGCCCGACAGCCCTGCGCCGTGCAGCGCCGCCCAAGCCACCCCGGCTCGCCACCTGGCCCCTGGAGCAGTGCCCTCTCGTTCACTAGCTCTTGTCGTCATCCCCAGCCGCGCCACGTTGCCCTGCAAGCTACAGCGAGGCGGTTCGCCGGAGAGCTTATCCGGCCGCAGCGGAACCGACCTCGACGAGCTATAAGAGGAGGTCCCGAGCCACCCCGGGCACGCAAGAAGCCTTAGAGTGCTCCCATAGTCCTCCCATAGCAGCCAATCGACTCGGGGAAGGTCTTCATCCCCATCTCCGGCAACGGCAGCCGCCACCACTGCCCCGGCCAATTCGGCACCACCAGGGCCTCCCACCCTCCGTTCTCTCCACCAAGAATCCCCTCATCCTCCCGTAAACCTTCCCCCTACTCCATTTCGATCGAGAACCACCGCCGCCCCGAAACCACTTTTCCCCGAAGCTTCCCTCCGCCGAGGAGCTCGCCGCCGACAGCTCACGCCGTCCCCGCCAACCCAGCGACTACAGGGAGGATCGCCTCAACCTTGCGGATCCATCCCCACCCTCGGGGGCCCGCGAGGAGCAGCCAAACGCCGGCGACGATCGCCGGAGCCCCGCTCCGCTCGGGCAAGGGAGGGAGACGACGCGCGGTGACTGGTCAAACCTGACCAGTGGGCCAGGCAGGCCCACTGTCAGTGACACCCCGCGCCGTCCGCGTGGTTAAGTGGAGGCGTAAAGCCTAAAGTACGCCTCCTCTGTATCGAAAGCGTAATCTCGTCTGAACCGTTTTCTTTTTCTATTTTATTTAAAAACAGATTTTGACCAAATCTTTGACTGGCTATAACTTTTTAAATATAAGTCCAAATGAGTTGATTCTTTTTCCTACCTTCTTCAAATTTGTTCTAGTTTATTTTAAGATTTATTTGAAAAAATTTCAAACAACTTTTGTGTTCTGTTTTTGAAATATGTGTTAATTCAAATATATTTTCAAATAGGATTTTTGGGAGAGAGAAGAAAACTTTCAAAAGTTTGGAGAGCACCCTGCCTTTCCACACATTGAAGGCAAGCATTCTGAATCCCGGCATAATATTTTGGTGTGATCGTTGATGCATTTATAACACCACCGCATTTCGAAGGACTTGTTATTTTATGTGATGTGATCATATGCATGGGTACATGTTATTGATTTCCATGTTGTTGGAAATGAACACACTTGTGATGATAATCATCCTCATGTACCTTGCATGCATACCGGTAGGAACCGGGAAAACCTTTGCCTTGGGTAGGCATGAGTTTGTCGCCGGTCACCGTCGGGACGGTTATGTCCGGTATGGCATGGTAAGATATAATGAGTGTTAATTGTATTGGTTGAAATATATTCGTTATACTAATCATGCAGGGAATACTTAAACCTCCTGAGTCAACCGTAGATCGAGTCTTGTTCCAGTAACCCCCATACTTGTTTCGTACTACCACTCGTCTCTACAGCAAGTAGAGTACGGTTCAGTAAGTTGTCAACCTCTTGCTAGCACACACCGTACAGAGAGGCCATGGTGGAAGATACCGGTTGCAGCTGGTAGGCAGGCCACCTGGTCCGGGGGCATGGGTGTTTCCGGTTGGGACCGAGAGGGGAGGCCACCCCTTAGAGCGCGTGATATAAATTTGATCCCATGCTACGCGAGGTTGTAGCCTCCCCACTTAGAGTTTGCTTAACAGGTGTCGTGGGTGATTCAGGCACGTGTGTGATAAGCTGGTGTGTGCAAGTTAGGTGTGTTTTCAACAAAAAGACCGTAGATGGAATTAGTCCTGATGGACTAAAGAAATCCGTTACTCGTGGGTAAAGAGTACACCCTCTGCAGAGAATAAACCTATTCGAATAGCCGTGTCCATGGTTAAGGATTACAGTCTGGGATGGGTCAGGTGTCGGTCTTAGTGTCGGTCTTCGGAGGTGAAACTGTTAACCAGAAAGATGGAATTACTACCCGTGACTTGTGATATCTGTGATGATTATTATTATTGTTGACTAACCCGTGATATTATTGTTATTACCGAATATCTCTGGGATGGTTCTACCTCCGGGATATTCATTATGATCATTTCTTTTAAAGCCCTTTATGTGGCGTCGCTCAGACGCCCGACTGTGGCATTTCTTTTAAAGCCCTTTATGTGGCGTCGCTCAGACGCCCGACTGTGGCATTTTCTTTTAAAGCCCTTTATGTGGCGTCGCTCAGACGCCCGACTGTGGCATTTTCTTTTAAAGCCCTTTATGTGGCGTCGCTCAGACGCCCGACTATGGCATTTCTTTTAAAGCCCTTTATGTGGCGTCGCTCAGACGCCCGACTGTGGCATTTTCTTTTAAAGCCCTTTATGTGGCGTCGCTCAGACGCCCGACTGTGGCATTTCTTTTAAAGCCCTTTATGTGGCGTCGCTCAGACGCCCGACTGTGGCATTTTCTTTTAAAGCCCTTTATGTGGCGTCGCTCAGACGCCCGACTGTGGCATTTTCTTTTAAAGCCCTTTATGTGGCGTCGCTCAGACGCCCGACTGTGGCATTACTTGATTATTTGTTTCATAAGTTTTTATACTACCATGTTATTGCAATTTTATAAATAACTTGCTTGCACGCATCAGAATTTCATTTATCTATTGTGACTGACGTCATGAGCATAAATTATTTTAGCACATCATTGTTATATTATACCTGTGTTCATAATGTTTGCGAGTACATTCAAAGTACTCACTGGCTTGTCCCTGGCTATTGTCTTGGCCAGATTTTCTTGCACGGAGAGGAGTGACGCGGTGACAGCCCCGGAACCTAAGCAATGGAGATAGCAGCCTCGCGAAGATAGGAGTTAACCTGGTCAGCTGTTCCTGTGGGAATTGGAGTCCCATAGACACTGATGATCCACAAACCGCTTCCGCCATCAACCACTAGAAACCATTTGTTGTACTCACAGGCCAGAATGGTCTTGTACTGCATATTTTGTATGTTGCTTGGAATTTCTGTATCAAGTTGGAGCCTCATCAGCTAACAGTAATCCTGGGGCTGATGAGCACGACGGTCTTTTCTGGAAATTTATTTCCCGGAAAGTCGGTCGCGACAGCAATCATGTAAATATGGAATATAGGAGCATGTGAATGCATAAGCATGACAGAGTAAGCAATGTGTTACATGTATCTTGGCTATATGCATCAGAGAAAAAGATGTGAATATGGGAAATGTACCTTCATGCTCATGAGTCCTTCTTGCAAACAGTATGTACATCAGCAAGAGATCCTCATACACATGACTGTGATGCATATACTTACCTTGTGGTCTTGAGTTGGCTTAGGATGGAATGAACCTGCGTAAACAAGGTTAGATAACACAGATGCACCTACTAGCCAGAGCAAACAAAAGAAACCACAAGAATACCAAGACTGGGATGACATGTAGAGAGTGAGTACTGAGTACCCCATTGGATATAGACATGTCCCCAAAGGTAAAGATGTGCACTGAATTCAAGGATTTCCTTCCCTTAGATGTCTTGCTCCCCCTGAATCTAGCATGGGATACTGAGAGAAGATAGGGAACATAAAATCAGAGCTCAAATAAAAGAAACAGAGCTAATGCAGACAAACAGATATGAACATGTCTTTCCCCTCTTAAAGACATGTGACTTCTCTCCTCTTGAACATCAAGCACCTAGGGTCCTTGAACATTACTCTCTCTCTCCCTTGAGTATTCTCTCCCCCTATAGATATGATTAAGCTTTGATGTGATCTCTCTCTCCCCCTTTGACATCAATTTCCAAGAAGGGTTCTTCTGGATTTTTCTTACAAATGGGTTTGGTCCTTGAGGCACAAAACAAAGTAGTAAGGCTAAATTGATGATGGTAGAGGACAAGATTCATTGAGTGGAGCTGGAACAAAAGAATTCAGGAATAAGTGGCAAGGTGTTTTTCCTGTTGTGAAATCGGTGACACTGATTTGTGTGCTTTGGTTGCACCAAAAGATTTCGGTTGGACCGAACACATCAGACCGGTGTGACCGAGTTCATGACAGAGAGAACACATGTCACCTCAGCTCACTAGACAAGTAAGATCTCACAAGGAATTGCAAAGAATCAACTGAAGGATAAAACACAAAAAGGAACAGAGACCTAGATGAAGTTATGAGCAAATATGCATGGAACAAATGCAAGAGCACAGAAAAGAAAATGAGAGAACCTCATCTAGAATAGGTCGGCGACAAAGTCACCTATGTTAGAGTATATTGACATAGGAGTCAAGTGAGTTCACTTGATCATAGGTCATACTCATCGTTTAAGCTCAAAATGGGGTTACCGTTTTTCCTTTAAGCATTTGATGGATTCTCATCTTGTTGAGTTGCTTTGACTCATGACTCGGAGTAAAGCTTCTCTAAGATGGAATAACATACCTTGGGTGGTGGTGTTGATTGTGGACATGTAGTTGAACTTGTGTGGATTGCTCAAAGTTGATGTAGCTCATCAAGAATTGGGAGCACCACTTGGAGTGTGAATTCATCTACCTACATGTGTTAGTTTTGCAAGGAAGAGCACTTGTGTATCCAAAATGACAATTATAATGTTCAAAACTGAATATGTCATAGGATATGTTAGAAGGGTTGTGTGCTTCCTTGTCTTCATCCACTGTTGTGTGGAGACTTGATGATGTAGAGATTTGCTCAAGATGTGAGTGGGTTGCAATCTCATAGATTTAGATTCATCCAAGTTCCTACAAGGGTTAGATAGCATGCAAGGGTGCAAATATATCCAAGACATTTAAATAGCAACATGAGAAAAAGTATCAAGGATTAGTCATAGGCTCATGCCTTGCATGTATCCAAATGGAGTTCCTACTCCAAGTTTGAAGCATCAATGATGTTCAATTGACCTCTTAACCTGCAAAACACATTCTCATCAAGTGGTTTAGTGAATATATCCGCTAATTGTTTATCGGTGCGAACATGCTTAAGATTAATGTCCCCTTTGGCAACATGATCTCGAATGAAATGATGATGAACTTCAATATGCTTAGTTTGAGAATGTTGCACGGGATTGTGAGCAATCTTGATAGCACTTTCATTGTCACAAAGTAATGGAACATGTTTCACATATATCCCATAATCCTTAAGAGTTTGGATCATCCAAAGTAATTGAGCACAACATGATCCAGCGGCAATGTATTCCACTTCGGCGGTGGATAAGGATACCGAGTTTTGTTTCTTGGAAGACCAAGACACAAGAGATCTACCAAGAAATTGACAAGTACCCGAAGTGGACTTTCTATCAACCTTGTCACCGGCATAGTCCGAGTCAGAGTAGCCAACAAGATTGAAAGATGCCCTCTTTGGATACCAAATGCCAAACTTTGGTGTATGAATTAAGTATCTCACTATCCTTTTCACGGCCTTAAGATGACATTCTTTAGGAGCCGCTTGATATCGTGCACACATGCACACACTTAGCATAATATCGGGACGTGAAGCACATAGATATAACAATGAACCAATCATAGAGTGATAAACTTTTTTATCAACAGGTTTATCGTCCTTAGTCAAGTCAAGATGTCCACTAGTAGGCATGGGTGTACTCATACCTTTGCATTCTTGCATATTGAACTTCTCGAACAAGTCCTTGGTGTACCTCATTTGACAGACAAAGGTGCCTTCCTTAGTTTGCTTAATTTGCAAACCAAGAAAGAACTTGAGTTCACTCATCATAGACATCTCAAACTTCTCCGACATTAACTTCCCAAACTTCTCACTAAAATGAGGGTTAGTTGATCCAAATATAATATCATCGACCTAAATTTGGCACACAAATAATTCTCCATTAACCCTTTTAATGAAAAGAGTAGAATCAATCTTTCCAATCTCAAAGCCTTTTTCAACAAGGAACTTGGTTAAGCATTTATACCAAGCTCTAGGAGCTTGTTTAAGACCATAAAGGGCTTTGTGAAGTTTGTAAACAAGATTAGGGTTCTTAGGATTGACAAAGCCGGGAGGTTGCTTAACATAAACTTCCTCCTCTATTTCACCATTTAGAAAATCACTTTTAATGTCCATTTGGTACAAGGTGATATCATGGTGATTAGTATAGGCAAGTAAGATGCGAATGGACTCAAGTCTAGCAACAGGGCCGTATGTCTCACCATAGTCCATACCTTCGACTTGAGTGTAGCCTTGGGCGACGAGACGTGCTTTGTTGCGAACTACTTGTCCATCTTCATCTTGCTTGTTGTGAAACACCCATTTTGTACCAACGATGTTGTGGTTGTTGTCGGGCTTCTCAACCAATGTCCAAACTTGATTTCTCTCAAAGTTGTGTAGCTCTTTGTCGGTGTCAAAACCGGCGGATCTCGGGTAGGGGGTACCAAGCAGTGCGTCTTAGGATCAATGGTAACAGGAGGCCAGGGACACAATGTTTACCCAGGTTCGGGCCCTCTCGATGGAGGTAAAACCCTACTCCTGCTTGATTAATATTGATGATATGGGTAGTACAAGAGTTGATCTACCATGAGATCAGAGAGGCTAAACCCTATAAGCTAGCCTATGGTATGATTGTTGTTGTATATCTCTATCGACTAGCCTGGCCCCGGTTTATATAATGCACCAGAGGCCTAGGATAACAAGAGTCCTAGCCGAATACGCGGTGGGGGAGGAGTCCTTGTCTTGATCGCCAAGTCTTGTGGATTCTTCCTTGTATGCGGCAGCTGTCCGGACTGGCCCATGAGTATACGGCCATGGGGGTCCTCGGCCCAATCCAACTGATCGGGAGACGACGCGTTGAGTACCCCCTAGTCCAGGACACCGTCAGTAGCCCCCTGAACCGGTCTTCAAGTTAGGGACGCTCCTCGATTCTTCCGAACTGTTCTTCGTCTTCAGTCGTCGGTTTTGAAAACTGGTTCAATAAATCTTCTCATCTTCGATCTTGAGGATCGCCAAAATGCATTCGACGAGTTTACACGTCGGGTATCCGAGGAGCCCCTTTAAGCTTCTGGCCTTTATCAATGCCTTATTATTTTTATGCCATGCCTCGGGTTTGAAGTTATTCCCAGGAGGCAGTGTCCTCTTGCGTCCGAGCTCCAACGCCGGACCGCGGTATCTTTTGCAGCCGAGCACCAATGCCGGACTGCTTCCCAGCTCTAACGCTGGACTATGTATCCGAGCTCCAACGCCGGACTGTATCCAAGGTGTCGTAAATCACCTTAGTTCAAAGAAGTTTGAAGGAGTTTAGCCGAGCTTAACGCTAGAAATGCCCTCTATGGAGCCAGCCACTAGCGCCCGAGCTTTATGACGGACTGCTTCCGAGGTGGTGCACCACCCCAAATGTGGGCCGATTTTTGTCAATATTTTTGATTGGTGCAATTTATTCTCTGCCGAGATACATAGCTAGTAGCCCTCAAGGTGGGTATCTGTCTAAAACCCGAGATGCCCATGAAGGATGACATAAGACCGCTGATCCCCGTAGCTGCTGAGACTCAGGTTGATTTGCAAAATCGGTCTGAGGATCAAGTCCTAGCTCGGCAGAATACTTCGGGACACAAAAAGCGCCGTGCTCAGTCCTCAAGACTCAGGTTGGGTGCGGCCGACCAACCCGAGGATCAAAATCTCCTCGGAGACTGTATTACACTTAAAATTTTCTGCATTGGACAGGCAATGCAGTAGCCCCGGAGACACTGGTCGGGTGGCAACACCAGATCAGGGGATCGATGTGCCCCTTTAATATTTGTAAATAATAAGCCCGAAGCCCAGTAGCCCCGAGCCTTAATGCGGGCAAGGGAGGCCGAATTAAGGATCGATATCCATAGTAAAATCACAAATTATGTGTAATGACCCTATGTATCCAAGTACTTTACGTCATTAATGCTCGGATCCGTATTGTACAAAACTTTGTTGACCGACCATCAGCTTCCACCTCCTCGGCCAATAGTCGAGGAGTGTTTGTCCTACTTTATAAAGCCTTTATGAGGGCAAAGATTTACAACAAACAAGGCAATCTGGCCATACGGTTTTATAAACAAAGGTACGCGGAGAGATATGTTATATTACTGTTTAACAGAAGAAATGTCTTCCAAAGAAAATAGTCCCGCTATCGGTTCCTTTCTTTGGGTTGTCATGCTAAGCATGATCATGAAACCTCAGCTCCAATGTAAGAGCAAAATATCAAGGATTTAGTTTGGGAGGCCAGTTAATAGCCCCCGGTAGTGTTCGGCGACAGTCAAGGTCAAGCCGTAAACACTTCGGCCATTGTTATGAATGGCCCGTCGTTTAACACCGTCATTGGATCGCCGACCAGTTTACGCTTATTGTGACAGTCACTTTTCGGCTTTCTCCACTGAGGTGCTTAACCATGTGAGCTGGAAGCACAATCGCAGTGGTTCTCCCTTTGCACACCCAGCCGAACAAAGCGGAACATAGGAGGCAAGCGCAGGAGCCGGGCAACCCAACTATTGATCGAAGACACAATTCGAAACCGATGCATACATTACAATATCCGAGAATGTTTTTGCCGAATATCTAAAGGTGTCCAGCGTTGCACTGCGAGACTTGTGCTGAAAACACACAAATAGTTTAAAAGTGCAATGGGCTCGAAAAGACAAAAAAACTTATTCAAAAGGTTAATGTCCGAACTAGATCAAGTGTTCAGTGCCAATCCGAAAATTGGACTTTAGAAAAAAAGTTGCTTCTGCCGTGCTTTAACATGACACATCCTATCTCAAAACTTCAAGCGGGTCAGCCTACGGCTTCAACCTCCTATCCCGAAGGCGGAGTACTTCTTACTAGGCCAGTTTAGCAAACTAAACTCTAGCGGCTTTGGGAGAGAAATTAGGCTCCCCGGCTAGTGACCGCACACTTGTGTTGAAAAAAGGAGTGATATATAATAATAAAAACTTTGCAATGACTAAGAAGAAAAACACTTATCATAAAACGACTCATATAAATTTAAGAGCCCCCAAGTGACTTGGGTAAAAGAATGATTGTATGTACCGAAGTACTTATATCATATCTATGTTCAACCGAACTTTAAACGCGTCTTAACCGACCGTCGGCTTCTCTCTCTTTAGTCAAGGACCGAAAAGTGTTATGTACTCCATATGTCGAGAATATCGACGGTGTTTCCAATAACCAGGCAATCAGGTCATAAGGCTGTAACAGACAAAGCGCGCTCAGGGAACTTATGCTATATTAGTGCGAAGAGTAAGAAGCATCTTCGAAGAAAATAGTACCCCCACCGATACCTTTCTTTGGTGCTCATTGTTATTATGAGACTTGTGCAATAGATTTTTTGTACTCATGAGTTCCGTTATGTGCCGACCATGATTGAAAACAATAAGAGCGCTAGCTTTCGGCTTCACCCAGTCTGAGGTCCGGCTCGGGTGACCCGATCATGACAATCGCAGAGGTGCTCCCTTTACTCCCTAGCCGAACAATCGGGAACGTAGGGGTAAGCACAGGAGCCAGGCAACCCAGCTTGCAAATCGCTTAAGTCAATATGGTGCATATTGTGGCGTAATACATGAACAAGGAACGAAGCCGTACAAGTATAACCATATGCAAGAGGAAAAAGCTTCATGAAGGAAGCCCCCAAGTAAACGGGGTATTTGAATTTGCGCGTCACAAACAAAGTTTGGCAAGGAAATTTTTACAAGCAACTTTTTTCAAAAAAGTATAATGCTTGGCCGAGCCGAACACAAGTTAAAAATTTAAAACTTTGAGCATGAAGACAACTTAGCTGGTTAATGTGTTCAGTATTGATGACGTGGTCCGAGCTTGATGCGGGACAAGGTTCCATCCCCGAGCTGGTCCCGAGGTGGCGGAGCAAAGAGCTCGGCACTCCGAAGTGGTGACATAGCACGGTCAATGCAGGACGACAGGGTGATGCCGAAGTCCCTGGCATGGGGTAATGAAGTGTTGACGAAGCCCCCCGTCCAGCCGAGGTGACGCCAAAGGATATAGTCCGGCTGGATCATTTTCCTGTGCACAAAAAATAGTGCAAACTGGAGATAATAGTAATAATAATAAAAAAGAATTGTTGCATAACAAATAATTTATGCAAAGTGAGTAATAAAAGAAATATGGCCTGGCGCCGAAGTCAGTGTCGATGCAGGGCGGCGGCGTGATGCGGTAAAGGCATGCAAGGCCTGAATTCACAGGTCGGTTCGAGTTCCGGATGCGGCGTTCGCCGGACTATGTACGGAAACTGACCGAACCACCATGCGACCGTCGTTAATGCGGCCACCATTTGATAGACCTGCGTACATATGACGGAAAAACCAGAGTAATAATTCATTGGGAAGAATGAACCCTAACAAACAAAAAAATACTAGGATTAATAGCACCTGCCTTATTTGTTGTAGCAATCCGAAGAAAGGTGATTCCCAAAATTGGGACTCGATCCGCACACCTATCGCCTGATGGGTGATAAAGCAACGGCATGGCGATGCTGGCAAAGGTTGGCTCGCCGAGGCAAAGCCCTTGGTCCAGCTAACGTGACGGAGCTGGTCGGCCAGCGACGCCGAAGTCTCCGGAGTAGGTTGATGAAGAGATGATGAAGCCCCCGGTCCAGCGATGTAGGTCGTGACGTGGTCGATGCCGGCTTGATGAAGTGACCGTGTGGCGATGCAGGTGTGCCTGCTCCGTGTAATCCGTGGGGCGGCGATGTTGGTGACGATTTATCCTTCGCGATGCCGAGCAATTGTTCGGCTGGCCGAGATGATGATCCGAAGAAATTGAGCTCGGTTCAACAAAGCGACGACATGTCGAACGCAGGTCGGTCGCCGTGGAGTGATGTTGTCGGGCTGTTTTGACGCCGGCGCGACGGTGAAGTTCGTATTGCAAGAATACTTTTAATGCTACTCGGATGTGTTTGAGAATAAAACACAACACTCCATACGAAAACTTCCTTCAAAAGGGATGTCCGAGATCCCGTTCATAAAGAAGATGAATTCGGGTCGGATTCGTTCTCGCGCAGAAAACAGATCCAAAAAGTGATGCACTAATCGGAAGTTTCCCGGAGTTTGGACGGTCGGATCGAGCTGAATTTTTGGCAGGTGGTAGATATGGGAATTCCGCAGCAAATCAACGGTTGGATCCGACCAAAGGACATCCGAGCTAGATGCTGGTGATACCACGCCCTAAACTCGTCCGGATTCTCGTCCAGATTCAACAGGGCTCCGGTATATCGGAGATTGCCGGAGATTTCTCCATCGGAACTCGACGAAATTTTTACAGGGTTGCTGTAGACTTAATTCCGCATGATTCCACCGAATTAATCGTTTAAGCGACACTTGAGGAGGCGGTGGCGGCGGATACAAGTTTGCTGTCCAGAAAAACAGCACGGTCGCCTGAGGGCAATGTTGACGTTGAGCCCCTGAGCTCCATTGATGACTCCTCCATGATCTTGATAGAGATCGGAGTTAGTGTTGATGAAGGCCTTCATCCGAACATGACGATCGGAGGTAGGGAGCAGTCCTCGGTCAAACCAAGGTGACCAGTCGAGCTGGTGACGAAGAAGCCTATGTCGCAGTTGACCTGCAGTCGAGCCATTGATCCTTTCGCCGATCACACAGCGGAACTCTCAATGAAAGCACCAATGTCGGTGTCAAAACCGGCGGATCTCGGGTAGGGGGTCCCAAGCAGTGCATCTTAGGATCAATGGTAACAGGAGGGAAGGGACACAATGTTTACCCAGGTTCGGGACCTCTCGATGGAGGTAAAACCCTACTCCTGCTTGATTAATATTGATGATATGGGTAGTACAAGAGTTGATCTACCACGAGATCAGAGAGGCTAAACCCTAGAAGCTAGCCTATGGTATGATTGTTGTTGTATATCTCTATCGATTAGCCTGGCCCTGGTTTATATAATGCACCAGAGGCCTAGGATAACAAGAGTCCTAGCCGAATACGCCGGTGGGGGAGGAGTCCTTGTCTTGATCGCCAAGTCTTGTGGATTCTTCCTTGTATGCGGTAGCTGTCCGGACTGGCCCATGAGTATACGGCCATGGGGGTCCTTGGCCCAATCCAACTGATCGGGAGACGACGCGTTGAGTAGCCCCTAGTCCAGGACACCGTCACTCTTCATGCATGGCGTTTATCCAATCCAGATCTTCCAATGCTTCTTCGACCTCCATAGGTTCAATGCTAGAGATGAATGAAGAGTGTTCACAAAAGTTAGCTAAACGAGTTTTAGAGCGAGTGATTCTCCCGGTTTCGATATCATTGTAGATTTGCTCGACGGGATGGTCTCTGGAAACTCTTGCTCGAACTCGGGAAAGCTTTTTCTTGGATCTTGGTGGAACATCTTCATCTTGTTCTTCTTCTTGGCCATCTTCATTGTCGTTGACGTTGTAGTTCTCTTGTCGTGGTGGAGAAGGAGGTTGTTGGTGTTCATCTTGGTGTACTTCCTCGTTTTATTCGTATTGTTGTGTCCCACTTATGGATGCTTCCGTATCAACTCTTGGTTCACCTTGTCGTGTGGTAGAAGCTTCCTCTTGGACGGACGAGGTACTCTCCTTCATCTTCGTTGGACGAATCTTCCCAATAGACAAGTCTTGGATTGCTTCCGAAGGCTCTTTGTCTCCTACATCAATTGGCAATTGCTCTACTTGCGAGCTGTTAGATTCATCAAACTTCACATCTACCTTCTCTTCAACCTTTCGGGTGAAATTATTGTAGACACGGTAAGTGTGAGAGTTTGAGCCATAACCAAGTAGGAAACCTTCATGAGATTTAGGAGCAAATTTAGAACGACGATGCTTATCAAGAATGTAGCACTTTGAGCCGAATACTCAAAAGTATCCAACTTGGGGTTTGTTACAGGTGAGGAGCTCGTATGCCGTCTTTCCGAGTAGCTTGTGAAGATACAAGCGATTTGTAGCATGACAAGCTGTCTCAACCGCTTCTGCCCAAAAGTGCTTCAGCGTCTTGTACTCATCAAGCTCGTTCTCGCCAATTCCATGAGCGTCCGGTTCATCCTCTCAACAACTCCATTTTGTTGAGGTGTGTACGTAGCCGAGAACTCATGTGAAATCCCTTCTTCGTCAAGAAAGGTGTCCATATTTGCGTTCTTGAACTCTGTTCCGTTGTCGCTCCGAACCTTCTTGATCTTCACTTCAAATTGGTTTTGGGCCTTCCTCGCGAAGTTTTTGAAGATCTTTTGGACCTGCGATTTATCATCGAGAAAGAACACCCACTTAAATCTTGAAAAATCATCAACTATAACTAGACCAAAAGAATTTCCACCGAGACTTTTGTAGGTGTTGGGACCAAAAAGATCCATGTGAACTAGCTCGAGTGGCCTCCTTGTGGTCATGATGTTCTTCACGGGATGCCTTCCTCCAACCTGTTTACCTGCTTGACAAGCGTTGCAAAGTCTATCATTATCAAATATGACATCGTTAACGCCAAGGATATGATTTCCTTTAATAAGCTTGTCAAGGTTTCGCATGCCCAGATGACCTAAACGTCTATGCCATAACCAACCTTTAGAGGATTTAGCAATAAAGCAAGTTCTAGGTTGAGACTTTTTAGTGAAATCAACAATGTAAAGGTCACCTCTACGAATACCGGTAAAGACCAGTTTATGATTATCTCTATGAAACACTTGGCAATCTACTTCAGTAAATAAGACATTGAAACCGAAATCAGCAAGTCTAGATACTGAAAGTAAATTGTATCCAAGAGATTCAATGAGCATGACATTTTGTATGGAGCTATCATGTGAGATGGCCACCTTACCGAGGCCGACCATCTTACCCTTTGAGTTATCACCGAAAGTGGCATACTTTCGAGGGCCATCATTATCTGCAAGCTCACGAAGCATATCTTTATCTCCGGTCATGTGATCGGTACATCCACTATCAAGAACCCGTCCCTTTCCTCCTGCCATATATCCCTGAAGATTTGCCATAAGACCAAAGTGTCTCATTGCATCATCAAGATCAAAGTCACTATCATCATCCTCATCATAGTATCCATGTTCAACATCGTCATGTGGTGGATCAATTCCTAGAGAGGGTAATTCGTTAGAGTGAGTTTGACAATGATCTTCTTTATGAATTCTAGTAGCTTCGGAAATAATATCGCTAATAATTCCAACATCTCCTTTGGCACGCATAAGATTTGTAAGCTTAAATAGACAATCACCAAACATAGGATCATTGGAATTCATCTTACTCAAGGCAATAGACTTATGGAGAATTTCATCTAGATTTTTCAAGGAATAATTTGGAAATCGTTCCTCAGGAAATTTCCATATGGTGTAGGCACACTTAAGAGTAGGCAAGCAACCTATCAAGTTTCTAGGCAAACCTCTAGTGATAAGATCAATAGTTCTAAGATTGCGAATCATGTCAATTGACACATCAAGAGTAGGATGCATTGGATCAACATGAGGTGCGCAAGGGCTAGCAATGTACTTGTTCAAATGATATTTATTGAAAATCACAAGCATCTCATTTTTCCACTCATGAAAGTACTCCCCATCAAGTATATGCACTCTATGTCTAAGACTTCCCAAAGTAGACTCATCCATCTTCTTCCAATGGTGATTAAACCAAGGCAATGGAGACCAATGCTCTGATACCAATTGAAAGGATCGAGAAGAGGTGTCTAGAGGGGGGTGATTAGACACTAAGTGAGAAAAGTAGCAGTTTTTAATTTCCTTAAGTTTGAGTGGAGTTTTGGCACAAGTTTAACATTCACAATACATAACAAGCAAGAATGCAAAGAGTATATGAGCAGCAGAAAGTAAAGCATGCAACTTGCAAGAATGTAAATGTATGGGATTGGAGTGTGCAAACACAATTTGGAGACACGGAGATTTTTGAGACGTGGTTCCGATAGGTGGTGCTATCGTACATCCACGTTGATGGAGACTTCAACCCACAAAGGGTAACGTCTGCGCGAGTCCACGGAGGGCTCCACCCACGAAGGGTCCACGAAGAAGCAGCCTTGTCTATCCCACCATGGTTGTCGCCCACGAAAGACTTGCCTCACTAGGGTAGATCTTCACGAAGTAGGCGATCTCCTTGCCCTTAAAAACTCCTTGGTTCAACTCCACAATCTTGTCGGAGGCTCCCAAGTGACACCTAGCCAATCTAGGTGACACCACTCTCCAAGAAGTAACAAATGGTGTGTTGATGATGAACTCCTTGCTCTTGTGCTTCAAATGATAGTCTCCCCAACATTCAACTCTCTCTCACAGGATTTGGATTTGGTGGAAAGAAGAGTTGAGTGGAAAGCAACTTGGGGAAGGCTAGAGATCAAGATTCATATGGTAGGAATGGAATATCTTGACCTCAACACAAGTGTAGGTGGTTCTCTCTCAGAAAATATAAGTTGGAAGTGTAGGCATGTTCTGATGGCTCTCTCCAGGAATGAAGAGTGGGTGGAGGGGTATATATAGCCTCCACACAAAATCTAACAGTTACACACCACTTACCAAACTTGGTGGGGCCGAATCGTGAAACTCGGTCGGATTGATTTAGCAAATAATGTGACCGTTAGGATTTTTGGTGGGACCGACATGTCAACTCGGTGGGACCGATATGGTTAGGGTTAGGGCATAACGTAATCTCAATGAGACCGATTACACAAACTCGGTGGGACCAATTTTGGTAATAAGGTAACCAGAGAGTTGGTCAGGAAAACTCGATGGGACCGATTCGCTCATCTCGGTGAGACCAAAATGTTACGAAGAGGAACAGAGAGTTTGCATTGTAAGCTCAGTAGGGCCAATTACACAAACTCGGTGGGACCGATTTTGGTAATGGATACATACAGAGAGATTACAATCCCATCTCGGTGAGACCGAGATCCCTATCAGTGAGACCAAAAAGACTAGGGTTTGTGGCAGCGGCTATGTCAACTGAACTCGGTGGCGCCGGGTAGAAAAATTCGGTAGGGCCGAGTTTGACTTTTGGTTTGGGACATATGTGGATGTGAGAAAGTGGTTGAGGGCTTTGGAGCATACCACTAAGCACTTTGAGCAAGCAAGCCATTAAGCAACACCTCATCCCCTCTTGATAGTATTGGCTTTTCCTATAGACTCAATGTGATCTTGCATCACTAAAATAGAAAAAAGTAGAGTCTTGTGCTTTGAGCTTGAGCCAATCCTTTGTCCTTAGCATCTTGAAGTGGTTCTACATCCTGTAGTCCATGCCACTCCATTTTGAACTTATCTGAAACATACTTGGTAAAGGTATTAGTCCAACAAGAGATATGTTCACATAAATTACCAAAATCACCCAGGGGAGCCCTTGTGCTTTCACATGGCAAGTGCCATGGCCATGGAAAGCTAGACAATGTTCAGGGGCACCTCGTGCCTGCTCACCCGGTGCCACACATTTGAGTACGGCATCACCCCATCCCGGGAGAAGGCATAGCCCATCCTGTGCCACAAGAGTTGAGAAGCATCATCATCTTAAGACACTAAAACCAACTTGCATAGAAATAATATCATCAACTATGATCAGGTGACGAATTACCTCCAATTGCTGGTGATGGACCTGATGCCGCAGAGGAACATGGCACCGGCAATGACCCCAAGGCAAGCCACCGCTCCTACGCCGCTGCCATACCTCGGGTGGATGGTGGTGTAGAGAGCCTAGGCGATAGCGTTCCCGTTGGCGTCGTTGTCAGGGCTCAGTAGGTATGGTATGTCCTTCACCACCGACGTGAGGGCCACCAGGTAGATCCACCCGAAGATGGACGAGAGAGCCACCGGCTGATGATTCCGATTGGCCCGCTTCTATCTGCGCCCTTGGTTTCTTCGGTCTGCACATATGTACAAGTGCAAGCAAGGATATATACCATCAGGTCACCATATGTGTGTAGATAATTAAGTGATCATCAGAGTAGAAGGTCATCATCGTCTACCATGTGTGCAGATGCGTCATAATCGAGAATAGAGTACTGGCTCATCAACAGCCCCACAGCAAGAATATAAGCCTTTTGTGGATCCCCATGCCGTTGTCCGTGTTGAAGCGTGTAAAGATGAATTCGACACTCGCCCTCTCCTTGGCAACTTCAGGAATCAGGATCACCAACACCAAGATACCTTCAATTTTCTCAAGAGCTCAGTCAATTTCTTATAATTCCAGCTCCCAGGTTAAGAGACAACAAACAAAGTTGATGGAATCGTTTTGTTTGTAGGATATCATGCCATGGCATTCCTTATTTTTTCAGATACCAAACCATGTCAAGGATCGATTCCCCGATATCAACAAAGTTATTTTCCCCTCCCTTTTTTCTAAATGTCCTCATGCTCTACCTTTTTCTTCTAAATTTTGTGATATTTTAGTTTTTTGCTGACTATGTCATGGCAGAAAAATGACCACGAGGGCAATACTACTTTGCCTTTTTTATGACTAAATTTACCCAATTTTCATAAGTTTGGTGCAAAATGTCATTCCAGTTCAGTGATCAAGTATTGAATCGACTAACAGTCCAAGTGTTGTGTAAAACATATGATTTGGGAACTGCTCGACACCCTAAACCGGGGTGTGGCTATCTCATTATATAGAGGTACCCAAGGGGTACAATACAATGTTACAATATATTACAGGCGCTACGTATATACAGTCTAACACCCTCCCTCAATCTTAACTATGACCTGAAGTACAAAGCAAGTTAAGATTGCGCTTACAGCCTACAAACTGTGGTTGTGGAAGAGGCTTCGTGAAGATGTCAGCAAGTTCATCCTTTGACGAGATGAACTTGATACAAAGTAGCTTATGTGCAACACGTTCCCGAACAAAGTGATAGTCCACCTCAATGTGTTTCGTCCGAGCATGAAACATCGGGTTAGAAGAGAGATATGTAGCACCGATGTTGTCACACCACAAAACCGGAGGATGAGCTTGAGGGACACGAAACTCTCTCAATAGAGACTGTACCCATATAATCTCAGCAGTCGCATCAGCAACAACTTTGTACTCAGCCTCAGTACTACTACGAGACACTGTTGCTTGCTTACGAGCATTCCAGGCGATCAAGTTAGGACCAAGGAATACCGCATAACCCCCCGTGGATCGCCTGTCATCAGGACTACCAGCCCAATCTGAATCAGAAAAAGCTAAGAGCTCATACGAAGGTGCAGGCTGAAGAAGCAAACCATAGGAGGCAGTAAGACTGACATAGCGCAAAATACGCTTCACAGCTGACCAATGAGACGTCCTGGGTGCATGCAGAAATTGACACACACGGTTGACTACGTAGGAGATATCAGGCCTGGTAATAGTAAGGTATTGCAGACCACCAACAAGGTTGCGATACTCCGTAGCATCATCAGATGAGAGAGAGTCACCATCAAGAGCAGACAACCGATCAGTGGCAGACATCAGAGTGATAGAATGTTTGCATTTGAGCATTCCAACACAGCGCAACAAGTCCAAGGAGTAATTTTTCTGAGTGAGAGCCAACCCAACGGAGGACCGTGAAACCTCAAGACCAAGGAAAAAGTGTAGAACACCTAAATCCTTGACAGCAAAATCATCACGGAGGGCAGTCACAAGACGATCAGCAGCAGCACCAGAGGAACTGATGAGAATGATATCATCAACATAAACCAAGAGATACATCGTAACCTCAGGGCGTTGTAGAAGAAACATCGACATATCAGCAGTGGAGGGAGTAAACCCAAGAGCCCGAAGAACAGATCCAAGGTGAGCATGCCACGCACGAGGAGCCTGTTTGAGTCCATACAACGCCTTAACCAGATGACAGAGATGATGAGGGTGAGCCGGATCAACAAAACCAGGCGGGTGATGCATATAAACCTCCTCCTCCAGAATTCCATGTAAGAAAGTGTTCTGCACATCAAGCTGACGAAGAGACCATGCGCGAGTAACTACAAGAGATAGTAGTAATCGAATGGTAGTAGGCTTGATGACTGGACTGAACGTGTCTTCATAATCAAGACCATACCTCTGTTTGAAGCCCTGGGCAACTAGCCTTGCCTTGTAGCGTTCAATTGAGCCATCAGCATGTCTCTTGACTTTAAAGACCCACTTGGAATCAATGACGTTGATGCCAGATAATGGAGGAACAAGACGCCAAGTGTTATTCTTTTGAAGAGCCTAAAACTCTTGTTCCATTGCATCACGCCAGTGAGGAATACTCCGTGCAGACTGAAAGTGGCGAGGCTCTGCAGTGGGATCGGCAGCAGTGTGAGCCATGCATGCAGCAAGCCATGCAACTGTCATGTCCGTACGTTCCTTCGGACAAAAGACACCAGATTGGCTCCGTGTTCGAGGCCGAAGAGTGACAGCAGACTGTACTGGCAAAATCAGTGCAGCAGATGACGTTGACGAGGCCGACACAGAACCAGGCGAGTTGAGCTCAAGGGGAACCGAGTCAGAGCTGCTCGGCGACCCGGGCGCCAGAACGGGACTGGACAGAGGAGGTGACTGCACCTCCGGGCCAGTGGAGGCAGCAGCCGGCCCAGGCGAGAGGCCTGTCAGTGCGGGCGAGGCCGGCACCGGGCTGGGCGAGTCCAGCTGGGAGCCGCGCGAGCCAGGAGAGGCTGGCGTAGGTGAGGCTGGCGCTGACGAGGCCACCATCGGGCCGAGCGGGACCAGCGTGGAGCCGGGCGGGATAGACGCCCGCAGAGCAGCCTCCACAGGTGAAGCGGGGACGGGTTGGCGGGCACCACCCAACATGCATGGCACATGCACGTCCCGACCAGGAGACTCATCCGTTACCTGTTCATCAAGAAGCTCAAGCCGAGCGCCGTGTCCAATACCTGCAGCATGATTAGGAAGCAACGCAGGGGCATATGCAACATCCACAAATTGATCAGGCGAAGGTATAGACATAGGTACCGGTGATGTAGAAGTGGTAGAGTTAGTCGGAAGTGCATGAAAAGGGAATACATTTTCATCAAACACAACATCACGAGAGATGTAGACGCAGTTGGTAGGAACATGTAAGCACTTGTACCCTTTGTGAAGAGAACTATACCCGAGAAAAACGCACTTCTTAGACCGAAACTCTAGCTTACGCTTGTTATATGGACATAGATGAGGCCAACATGTGCACCCGGACAATTTGAAGAAGGTGTACACTACTCGAAACATGGAATTTGCCATCAGCCAGCTCTTTGCCATCTGCCAGCTGATGGCAAAGAACGTCTTTGCCATCTGCTTATAAAAAACAGATGGCAAAGAACTGACTGACGGCAAAGAACATGATTGCCATCAGCCAATTCTTTGCCATCTGCTAGTGGATGGCAAATAATCTTTGCCATCTGCCAGCAGATGGCAAAGAGGTTGACAAATTTTGTGGCCGTCAAAAGTGTAACGGTGAACTAGCCCCACCTCTTTGCCATCTGTCAGCAGACGGCAAAGATTCTTTGCCATCTGCTGGCAGATGGCAAAGAGATGGGGTTATTTTTTTCCAGGTAAAAAAACTGTGGGGTTATCCCCTCCCTCTCTCCCCACCCATCCAGGTAAAAAAAACTTCGCATCTCATCCACACTGTCCCCATCGATGGCGCTCTGGGCTCGCCCGCCGCCACCCTATCGCTGGCCCCGTCGCTCCCCCGCCCTGTCGCCGGCCGCGTCACTCCCCCGCCCCGTCGCCGTCGCTCCCCCGCCCCGTCGCCGGCCCTCCCCCGCCCCGTCGCCGGCCCTCCCCCGCCACCCTGTCGCCGGCCCCGTTGCTCCCTGCTGCAGGCGCCGCCGCCGCCATGTCCAAGTCGGGAGCCCTGGATCTCGCGTCGGGCCTTGGCGGGAAGATCGACAAGGAACAAGTCAAATCCGCGGTCGACGAGTACGTCTCTCTCTCTCCCTCCCTTGCCGTTGGCATGATCCATTCCTGCAAAACTTCTTTTTTTAAGATCGACAAGAAACTGTGGGGCGCTCGATGATGTTTTCTCTTTTTGAAATAAACAAGACACCTTTCATGCTCCCTGTGTTCTACAGACTTGGATACAGTGAGTCAGTCACCTGATCGGAGAGGGAATTTCGGTTGGGTTTCAATCAGGAGAAGGGGGGATTGGGGATACAGTTAGCACCTACTCCAGAATACCGGCTAGATCTTTTCCTAGTAGTACACCAGATCCAGGGAGTATTATTTGGGGCTTCACATCAGAAAAGCATGGTGTTCCTTCTGTGTATTTTGCCGCATAGAGAAGGTTGTGGAGGAAATGTACGTAGGTATGAAATCTATACAATTTGCATATGATTTCTTGATGTATATCTGGGACTTAAGGCATGATTTTGGCTGTTTCTTAGACATTGAGTTATAAATGAATTCCGGCATTGTTGTAGATTTTGTATCATATACCTACAGGTTGTGGTAGATAATACGTGATAAATGAAGGACTCATAGACTTCTCCGGTCAAAAGACAAACTGATGTTGTATTCCTTCACCCCATCCATTTTGAGGCCATGAAAATTTATCTTTTCAAGGCAGACTTGCTCAGTATAAGGAGGAACCTAAGCAGGGACGACACCTGGGTCGGATCCGATGGATTGGTGTCTGACTGCAGAATTGCTTATAGCTATTTATATATGGAGTTTGCAAGTTTGTTAGAATTGGTTTTCCTGTCATCCAACTCCTATAGAAAATACATACATATGCATTACATAGACGTGTGCTTCATGTTATGAAGATAAAGTAACACTTCAGGTTGAGAAATCTGTGTTTTTTTTTAATATCTATGCTAAGATTATAGGTGCCATGCTTTTGTACTTTTAGTGATGTTCTTATAGTATAATGTAAACTCTAGCCGAATTTATTAAGCTATTGCTGACAACATGTCCGGAGAAAAGACATGTATGAGTACGTAGCGGGACATGCAAAAGCTAGCAAATACTTGTGGTGTATATTGATTATATTTGCATGATTGTAGAGGTAGATATAGAATGCTCTAAGAAACAAAGGTACAAATGACACATGTATATTTATATGACAAATTACTGCACATTTTTCTACTTGAAAGTGTTGCAGGCCAGTAGCCAAGCTGTCGTTTGCTTCCAGTTACAATTCTACAACATCGGGAGTAATTTATTCATAATGCCTACAGCACATTATCATTAATTGAACCAAAATGATGGTGTTCATATGGTACTGGCATTCATGTTTTCATGGAGTCTCCTTGAAGCTAGAGCTAATCAGTCGATACCCTTGGTTCCATCTAGGAATACTTTTACTCTTTTATTAACATTTTAGAATTTAAAATTTGAGTGTGAAAAAGGTTATTTGAGTGTAAATTTTTATGCCTGTAGTTATTTCGTACAATAAAGTTTGTTATATTCCAAATGTATTATATTTTCATTATATTCCTACAGCATTATAGAGTTTCAGTAAAAACTTAAAATTCTAATAGTGGTGTAGATACGGACGTGGAGTATGTGAGCGCTAGCACACAGACGCCCGGAATCTACCCCGTCGAGGACAGCCTTGTGATTCGGATTATTAAAAGCAGCTGACAGGACCGTGGCCCACATGAAAAGATAAACATATTCATACGACTTGACCTGCGGGTCCAGATTTTCACGGTCGGCTCAACGCCGACAACGGAGAGGAGCAGATCCGTGGCTCGGGATGTTACTGCTGTCCTGATCCATGGATCAGGACGGATGCTTTCCGGCAAACGCCGGCAACGCGCACAGTAACTGTAGTGCGCGGGGCGGTTACGGGGCTATTTCCTACCTCCCGTTTGTGGATCCTCCATTGTACAAAGATCTGATTTTTTTCCTGCTGGCTAATTGTGCAAGAAGTAGAACTCTGCTAGAGGACGTACGCCGGGATGGAGCCTCTTCATTAACCGGCGACGCCGCCGCCGGTGTGCGAGTTGCCGGCCAGGACAGCATCAAGTGCAGACGGGCAGGTCTGCACAAAGGGCGTTCGTCGAGAAGCAGGAAGTGCAGACAAGGGCCAAGCTTCAAAGCAGTCGATTGAGCAGGTGGATCCGAAAACACCTGGGTGGACGCAAAAGTATGCTCTTAGTCAGTGGCTCAGTACCTTGCCTATATGATTAAATCTAGAATATAGACATATATTCAGGAAAAAATAATACTAGAATCAGATTTGACTGTATGGTAATAGTTCACTGTATGTACATAGCCCCTGTCAGTAAATGATTTTTTCTACAAACTACTTAGAACCTGAATATGCTCTTCGTCAGTGCCTTGCAATTATGATTAAATCTAGATTATAGAGATACACTCAGTGGAAAAAAAATATTAGACTCAGATTTGACTGTATGGCCATAGTTGACTGCATGTACATATCCTTGTCGCGCTAGGCAGAGACCCATGGAAAAAAAGATGCATTCAGTTAGTGATTTTGTCCATAAACTACTTAGAACCTGCCTACATATGCAATGACAAATCCATAGTCTTGAACTCGTTGTGATCTGCTGCGACACATACACCCATTTTAATTGTCAAACTATAAAATGGGGATTTGATTCTGTGGATATGTTTTCATGGCATTGCAGAGTGCGTGTTGGGGCTGCCGCACTAGGCAGAGCCCCAGGCCCTGATAGGATTTCACCACTGGAGAGAGCAATTCGGTGTTTTGCAGAGGAGCCTGGCGAGATTGTCATTGTACCGAAGATAGGCACGAGTTTTGACACTCTTGGTGAGGCATATGATTTCTACAATCTGTACTATTGGGAAAAAGGTTTTGGCATCAGATATGGAAAGAGCAGACTAAATGTGAACCGAACAAAATGCATGTGAGAGATCGTGTGCGGCTGCGCGGTACCGTTAATTTGAAGCTCTTCCTGTAGTTAGTTACTTACATGTCTGAAATTGGTGTTAGAAAAATCTGAATTTTATTGATTGAAATTTTTACAAGGAAAACCAATAGTTGAGAACACTCGATCGTGTCGCTGCCATGGTCACCAGCCTCTGCGTTCTGTCGCGCCTGCAACGTTGATGAAAGGTGAAGGAGATGGAAATTTCAGAGAGGAAAACGTAAAAATATTTAGGCATGACTTTACCACTACAAAAATGTTCAGTCACTGCCCTCGTGCCAATTCTTGTGTGCTTTATCCATGAAACAGTCCATGCTTCCCCAAAATTCATGCATTTGAAGCTTCGAACTGAGGCTTAGTTCATTTAGGGAAATGAATTGTAGACGTATTTTTAAATTTATGTTTAGTACTAGAATTCTGTTTCCAATTCAATTTCACATCATCATCTCACTAGAAATTTCAACATGCTACGCTTGCTCGTTTAGACTAGACAACCTTATGAAAGCGTAGAAGAGATCTTAAGCAGACTGAAACCTATGGACTAAAACTGGAGCAACAGTTCAATAGCGTTGGTGGTGTTGTTCTGGAATTCTTTATGTCGTGAAATAGCTAGGAAAATTGCATTGGTGTACTGTGTATAGTATGGGGTCCTCAAACTGAGATTATATTGTAAGAAAATGCGCCTTAAGGTTTGCACCGTTGTATTAAGCCGTTCCTTATTTCTATTAGAGGTGTTTTTGCAGATGTGTTCCTGCTTCTATCTACTGATCAAATGACTTGCTATTTCATTGTTTTCTGGCAATATATTATTAAGTAGTAATGACTGATAAGAATAAGATAAGCCAGCTGTGAGTGTGAAGTGGCTGAACTGATGTTTCAAATTCATAATCTTCATTGCAAGTACATGAACTGATGTTTTTCCCGCATATTGCTCAATTTATACTATGTCTTTAATTTACTAGATGAACTGCACACCTCAACGCAACACTAATGCAAAGATTCTGCATCTTGGTCGGCTGCTCGCGGCGGGGCTTGTGTCTGGTGCTTGCGACAGTGGCAGAGCAGTCCCGCGAGCGTGGCGCAAGTAGTGGCCCCTGCTATGTGGGCTGATGCAAGCGCGGCGCAAGCACTTCAAGTCTGACAATGTCCACTCTACAAGGTACATAGGCACTCGTGCAAAGATCTAACATCTTCATCGACTAGTACTAAGGTATGTGTTTTCTTCTGCCCGTGTGATGTGGTGATTATTTGTTCTGCATGTGTTTGTATATGTTAGTCAGTATTTGGGAGATATGAGATGGTTTGCCAGATAAGAAATAGAACAAGAACAAGCAGGAGCTTTAGTTGGGCCATGTCATTGTGAACTTGGAGCACAAAAATGTATAGGAAGTGGTCGTCGTAAAACTGGGTGCTTAAGATCTACTGAACTATAACATTTTTTTGAGTCTTAAGTAAAGCAATTACTTTATGGGTCATATTTAACTTGTCTATGATAATAATTTCTTGCGTGAATAGATGGGCCAAGCCGAGCAGGCCATCAACAAACTACTCGTGCTTTGCTTTATTTTATTTTATTTTATTATTTGTGTTCTTAATCTTGGTTTTCACTGGTGTGTGCTCTGTCCTCTCAGGTTAGATTTGAATTTGTTGTCATAGAAAAAATATTTCTATCGCCTTTAATAATATAGGTAATCCAGTTATGTATGCAAGATCCTCAGTGAGGATTATTTTTTTCTGAATCACTTATCCCTGAGCAGCATCTGCATCCTTCTGCCTTAGCCTCATCAAATTTTCCCACTATACAATTTTGTTTTTTGTTTGCCAACATATTCAAACGAAGGTGTCTCCATGTCAAGCATGCATCCATTGAAATTTGGTGTTAATCATACTTAGCTCCAAAATAACCATACTTAGCTCCAAAATGACCTATTTTACAAATATAAGTTGCATCATAATAATCTTCACATTTTAGTTGCATCATAATAATCTTCTTCTTCTAGTCTTCTTTTTCTAATTTTCTTCTTTCCCATTTTACAGATTTGCTTAAGATCACGTAAGCTTGGGTTGATGGAGTGCTTGTATTTAGTTTTTGTTTTGACCTTGTGAAACTTGCTACCTATGGATGAAATTGTGTAATATTGATGAAACTATGTATATGTACGAATGAAACTTGCTACTATTGGTAACATGTGTTGGATATATATGTGTTCATGACTATTGGTAATATGTGTTGAATATGCTATATTGGTCATATAAATATATTTGTGTTTGATTTTCTGTGAAAATGAATTGATATAAGAAAAAACAAAATTAAATGGGGCAATATAGTCACTTTGCCATCTGCTGGCAGATGGCAAAGAGCTTTGCCATCAGCTGGCAGATGGCAAAGAGGCCACGTGTCATCTACATGTAAAATTTGAGCTGGCCTATTTGGGTTCTTTGCCATCTGCTGGTAGACGACAAAGCATGCAGCCTTTGCCATCTGCTGGCAGACGGCAAGGAGCCTGCAGCCTTTGCCATCTGCTGGCAGATGGCAAAGTATGCCGTTAGCCATCTAACGGGGCTAACCCCGTCAAGAGGCTTTGCCATCTGCCAGCTGATGGCAAAGGCACATGCTCTTTGCCATCAGCCAGCAGACGGCAAAGAAGCCTTTACCGGCAGGGTTTCAGACAAACTGTTTGCCATCTGCTGGCAGATGGCAAAGCCTTTGCCATCCGCTGACCATGCCTTTGCCATCTGCCATGGCAGATGGCAAAGTGCTAGATTCCAGTAGTGGTAGTCTGGAATTTCATTGAGCAAGAGTTCAAGCGGGGTTTGCATTTTCAGAAGTCTTGACACTACTAGGGAAAACTCTATACACAGAGGTATAGCAGTAGCGTTGGTCAAAACTCGGCGCTAGCGCTACTTAGTAGTAGCGTTTGTTGCAAAACCATGCTACAATCATTATTTTAGCAGTAGCGCGTCTCCACAGAAAAGCGCTACTACTAAAATTCTCTCACTGGTGCCGGTAGGCTAGGAATAGTAGCAGCGCTTCTCGTAGAAGCACGCTACTGCTAAAATCATTGTAGCAGCGCGTTTCTTCTTTACAGCGCTACTGCTATGTAAAAGAAAATAAATAGAAAAATAAGTAGAAAAGTAAATGAAAATGAAAAAAATAGAAAAAGGAGAAATGAAAAAAAGAAAATGTAAAGAAAACAAAAGAAAAAGAGAAAGAAAACAGAAAGGGTTAGCTGCAGCGCGTTTCTCTGGAACACGCTATAGCTATCTTAGCTATAGCGCGTTTCGTAAAAACGCGCTGCTGCTAGTTTGACTCAAATCCCGGCGGCCCTGGCTCAAAATTTCGCTAAGTCCCTTTTCCCCCCTCTCTACTCCCCCCCTGTCCCCCAACTGCTCCATCGCCGCCGTTGCCCTGCCGCGCGCCTTCGACCACACCGCCACCGCCGGAGGCCGCATTTGACCACACCGCCACCGCCCGCCGCCTTCGACCACACCGCCACCGCCCGAGGCCGCCCCCTCGACCTCACAGCCGCCGCCCGAGGCCGTCGTCGTCGACCTCACTGTCGCCTCCCTCGAGCTCGCCGCCGCCGCCCTCGACCTCACAGCCGCCGCCCGAGCCAGAGCCTGCCCTCGCCACCGACCATAAGGCTATGCCTCTCCTGTCCCTACCCTCCTATTTCTCTCTGCTAGGGCAATTATATATATGTGTTGATACTGTGTTGATGTTCATATGAACCCTAGGTGTTCATATGAACCCTAGATTTTTTTAGGGCAGTAGGCATTTTATAGCATTTAGGAAAAATCATTTGCAATTTTTTTAGGAAATTAGCTAGGGCATTTTTTATGAAAATTCCTAAACAGTAATTCCATTTAGCTTTAAACTAATAGAGGGTATATAAATAATAGTAGCATTTAGATTTAAATTAACAGAGGGTATAAACAAAAAACACTTAGCTATAAAAAATATTTTGACCACGGACCTGAATTTGTTCCAAATTTCATTCAAATGAAATTTGAATTATTTGGACTATGGACCTGAATATTTTTGAAGAAATTGGGTGTAGGTACTAAGGTCTTGCTGTGGAAATTCTGGTGAGGTCAAAAGGGTTAGAGAAAATGTAGTTCCTAGACTTTTAGCTTTAGACAAAAAACAAAAGTATTTAGCTATAAATAAAAAACAGTAGCTATGGCATTTAGCTATAAACAAAAAACAGAATTGTTTTTCTTTTCAAAAACTTGGTCAAACAGAACAGTAGCTATATGTCATTGATGTTCATTTGCATATTCCATTATTGTTGATTATATCTTTTCATTGAAGTGGCCATGTTATATAGTGTTTGCTCATGTTATATCTTTTCATTGAAGTTGTTCGATTGTGCCCAAGTGGCTTTGTTGTTTCCAGGGAATGATGCTGAGTGGCCTATGTTTTGCCGGAATGTTGATTCATTTCTGTTCCGGCAAATTTCAGGTTCTCGATTTGTCCACTTTTTAGCAAAGGTCATGCCGAAATTTTCCGTGAATTTCGGCATGACTTGTGCTACAAACTAGGACATATCGAGTGCCCGGGATTTGCCGCACCAGGAAGGAGTCAACATTCCTGCAAAACAATAGTCCTTTTTTATGTCATTATTCATTTTATTAGGTCTAGAATTAATTGACTAGATTTAATCATAGGAAACATGGCTAGCAATGATGAAGGACAGGGTTCTGGTGATTGCGACGACGTCTACCTGGCGGCAGACGAATATTTTAGCCTTACCGACGATCAACCGATGTTGTTGCTGGGCCCACCGGTGGCATCGGGGATTGAGACTGACACGCAGACCGGTGTTGAGACTGAGACCGGCGCTGAGATTTAGACCGGCATCGAGACCGGCGCTGAGACCGGTGCTGCCTCGGGGAGCAGAGCCGGTGTAGAACCGAAAGCAAAGAGGCAACGGCTTCCTAACAAACTCAGGACTACTAGGCTGGTGGTCACGGAGGTGGACGACAGCATTTTTGAGCCAAAGGCGCCCGAGGAAGCTCGCTCGTGCTACGGCAATCAAATAGGCTGCATCGTACGGACAACCGCCATCATCAACGATGAGAAACTACAGAAGATAGAAAATATGAGGAGCTCCCTCCTAAAGAAGTTTCACCAAATATTCTTGTTCCCTGGCCGGAATGAGAAGGATTATGAAAATCCAGACGAGGACCCGGCAATGAAGAAGATAAACAAACACGCCATGACCAAGTTCAGCGACGTGTTGGCCTCCTGGAAAACTCGAGTGAAAGCAAGGATCATCGACAAGAAGGAACCCTACTCCGAGATTGTAAAGGATAATCCGACAATCACGGAAGACCAATTTCAAATATTCAAGGAGGCTGGCCGAAGCTGCCAAAACAAGTCTAAGTACATGAAGGGGCTTCAACAGAGGAACATTGGGAGCCACCACCTCGGAAGCCGTGGTTACGGCGGAAAGAGGTCCAAATGGGCCAAGGAGGACGCGGAAGCCACGAGTCTGGGCATCCCAGACCCCTTGGCGGATTTCACCGTCCCGCAGGAGCGTGACGTCCTGAGGGCCCTGCACCGTTGGGACCCAGTGAAGAAGGTTTACGAGACAACACCGGTCATTACGGAGTTCATGAGACTGCTGGTAATTTTAGTTTCTGATCAATTCGACTGCACACGTTAGTCATATTTGTAAACGATCCTTGTGCCTTTTGCAGAGAGAGCAGCACCGGATTGCGGCCGAAAGAGACTCGCCGTCTGAGGCATTGGCGAAGCCCAAGTGGGACACTCCATTCAACCGGCCGTTGAACATATTGAAACGACAACCGGTGGATACTCGACCGTCGTATGGACGCGTGCACGGTGTCGGAGACGGCGCCACATGGAAGAAGTACTACCGTGAGACCACGGAGGAGAGAAAGGAAAGACGGAGGTTAACTGAAGAAAACATCGACAAGAAGGTTGAGATTGCGGTTGAGAAGAAATCATCTCAGACAGTTGCAACAGCGGTAGCTGCCGCAAAACAGGCGATTGCAGATTTGTCTACTTCCTTGGTGACGGGCGTTACCACTTGGACAAGGAAAAATCCAGAAAAAAATGCAGAGGAATTTCCCCTTGCTGACTTCTTGGGAGCACCTGCTCCCGCATCTGCTCCCGCACCTGCTCCCACACCGGCTACCGCACCTGCTCCCGCACCGGACGTGCTCGGCGGTGCTTCATCTTTGGCTGAGCTCGACGCCCTCACGGTATCTGTCACACCGGCCCCCTTCAATATAAATGTATAATCTCCCATTTTCGTTGCCTTTCGGATGTCTCACGTCGCAGACTTTTCTTTGCAGGCCGACGAAACCCCGTGCACCATATTGTACACCATTGGCAACCAGAAGGTGGCCGTGATAATGAAGCCGAAGGAACCATTGTTCCACAGCCGGCCGATCCCCCCGAACGTCTTCAAGGTTTCCATGGCCAGTGTCGAACCGGGCCACGAGAATTTGCCTCCTCCAACACTACTGGTGGATGACGAGGAGACACCGCGGCGGCTTGGTGATTGTTGCAATGGGTGGGTCCTGTTGTGGCCAAAAAGTCTGCTTCGTCTGGAGGCGGCCGGGAGCACACCCACGAGCACGCAGCCTCAGCAAGGTATGAACATCAACACCCCACCTACCCAATTAGCATCGGGTGTCGGGTTGGGTGATAGCGGACGGGGTAAGGAGGGGGCTCCATTAGTTGCTGATGACGTCGCCATGGATGAGGATGACGATGACGATGGCGCTGAACAGTATGTCTATACTGGCGCCTCCTCAGGGTTTGAGCGTCATGAGTCGGTGCCTGAATTACCGTCTCAACGTGTTATTGACGACCTTCCGGTAGTAAAGAAGTCTAGGAAGAGAGCGAGGAAAGGCAAAAAAACTGATTCTATGATCCAGCCGCCTCAGCAGCCTCGGCTTGAGGACCATATAGATATCCCCGATGCAGATAAATGGCATATCCCCGGTCAACCAATCCTACCTGCAACAGCGCTGCGGGCCAGTTTCGGCGATCTAAGGAGACTTCATGACGATGTGCTGCGGGTAGAGAAATGCCTCATCGCCTCAAAAGATCTAGGATACCCACTCTACCCTGTTAACGTTTCGCGGCAAATGTCGTACGTCGACAGCTTCCCTGCGGATAAGTTCTTCCTCCGATTCGATTACATATTCGACATGTTTCACGTGAAGAAGCTGGATTTTACGTTTGTCCGCCTTTACACCTTGCACATGAACTACATCATTCGGTTGAGCAGATACGTCATATCTGTGTCACTGACCCGTAATACATGCACGAGAGCTTCTTGGGAGTCTGTGCAGAGCAGGGTGAATACGCGAGGGATTACATCGTCAGTTTCATGCTCGCCAATAAGGACAAGGAGGCGATTCTCGTGCCTTATCATCCCGTGTAAGTCATCCGCGCTGCTATCCTTCCTTCGATTTCAATAATTCATTTGCACGGTGGAGGCTAATTAATTTGAGGTGTATTTATTTTGCGCAGCGGCGGGCGCGCCGTCCTCATCATCCTCTACCCCCGATTCTCCCACGCTCTTTACTTGGACTCGTCGAAGAACATTCACAAAAAGGATTACACCCACATCAAAGATGTTGTCGACAGTGCTATGTTTTACTACCAACCAAGGGGTGGAGAGGTTAGGGACAAGAAGAGAAGGGGCGGCAGGGCCGCCTTCAGCCATAAGACCGACTTCTGCTGCATCCAGCAACCGAACGATTCTCTTAATGATGGATTCTATGTCCTACACCACATGCTGGAGTACAGACGGGATCACCAGAACCTTCACATGTCACCTAGATCTGGCGATGCCCATATTCTGCAATGGGCAAAGGACATAGGAGATATCGAGGATCATCGACTTTGAGCTGAGTTCTATAACATCCAGTGTGAACTTGCCCAAATCATCATGAAAGAGGTCGTCGGGAAAACAGGGATGTTCTACGGAGGACAAATGTCGCGGGAAGACGTCCGAACATGCATAGCCTCTCAGTGTCTCGACATGAAGCCTTTCACTAAGCTCGGGGTGTATCTCCCTGACCTCGATGGATGGCACGGCATGTTGGAGTGATTGTCGATATATGACAATGTGTCTGTTTAGTCCATACTTTCTGTATGACAAAACTTTGAGTTATGCGCAGTGAAACTTTATTTGTGATGTAATTAAACCGTCCTCCTCCTCGACTAGCGAAGATCACTCTAGTTAGGGCATTTTGGTTACGATGAACTTTGTTATTTATGCTTATGATATGTTGTTTCTATTTTTGTCAAGTCTGTCTCTTTCTGTTGCTCAACTATATATGTTGCATATCATCTACTCATGTGACGATGCAGGTGCATAGATCATCGATGGCGAAGAAGTGCTACGCCAGGAGTATATATACGATGAGTGGCCGGAGTGTCAGGCCCAGGTGTTGCCGGTTTCCGGTTTCCGAGCGACAGACAATAGTTAGTTTAGGTTCACGCTAATGCGAGAGAGGGATACGAACTCATGTACTCAAAGTGATAGCTCTTCTCGCGTATACCATTGTTTAGATGGATGACAATGTATTTGCAAGTAATCAAGGACTTGTATCGCTATTTTCGAGATGATGACGAGAGACCATTTTATGTTGGATGATGATTATGATGAGACTATTTGTATGTATATGCTATGATTATATTCGTGGTCTCGCAGGCATTTGTATGTGTATCATGATGACATTTCTATGTGCTAAAGATTCTTCTATAAAGCCTGTTCAAATACAAAACAAATATGCCCAAAAAAACAAAAAACCTGTTAAATTAGCAGTAGCGAGTGTATAGAAGTTAGCAGCAGTGCCTCTATAACAGTAGCGCGTTGCTGCAAAGGGCGCTAGAGCTACTAGCAGTAGCGTGCTCCCAGTAACCGCGCTGCTGCTACACTTGTGTAGCAGTAGCGCCAGTGACCACGCGCTACTGCTATATGTTAGCTGTAGCGCCTTATTAGTAGCGCCCCACCCCGCGCTACTGATACACCAAAAACCTGCGCTGCTGCTAGCCTTTTCCCTAGTAGTGTGAGGGAAGCCTATTTATGAGAAAACAGGTTGTGGAGAAAGCATCACTCCAGAACCGAAACGAGACGGATGCATGAGCTAGCAAGGTTAGGCCAGTTTCAACAAGATGATGATGCTTACGCTCGGCAGTTCCATTCTGCTGATGTGTATGAGGACATGACACACGATGCGAAATCCCAAGTTTATTAAAAAAACAAGTTGAGGTTGTGGTATTCACCCCCCCCCCCCCTAGTCGGGTTGAACATGGATGATTTTCTGCTTAAGAAGACGCTCAACATGTGCTTGAAACTGAATAAAGACATCGAACACATCAGACTTACGCTTAATAAGATATAGCCAAGTAAACCGACTATAAGCATCAATAAAACTGACATAATAATTGTGCCCACTAACAGACGTCTGGGCATGACCCCATACATCGGAAAACACAAGCTCAAGAGGATGTTTCACAACACGACTAGACTCTGAAAAAGGAAGTTGATGACTTTTGCCCTGCTGACAGGCATCACAGATAGTTTCAGCAGTTTTATTGGACACAACTGGTAGTTCATGATGATGCAATACATGTCAAACTATGGGAGCCGCCGGATGACCAAGACATGCATGCCAGTGCGTAGGCGACACACGAACACCACTGAACGCCTGGGGAGAAGACGACATGGAAGATGAGCGCGGTGCATCAGGTGCATACAGGCCATGGCGAAGATGACCGCTAAGCAGAACGGCCCTCGTGTCTCGATCCTTGATAAAGAAACGAAAAGGGTGAAACTCAGCAAGGACATTATTATCACGAGTAAGTTAAGGAATGGACAACAAACTACGTGTAGCAGAGGGAACTCGAAGAACATTGGAAAGATGCAACGTGCGAAAATTTTGTGCAAGGAGAGAGGCCTGACCAACATGGGAGATGTGCATACCTGCTCCACTGGCGATGTGAACCTGATCATGACCACGATATGGCTCCTGAGTAGAGAGCTTGCCCATCTCGCCGGTGAGGTGGTTGGTAGCTCCAGTGTCCGTGTACCACGTAGGATCGATGGAGTAAGACGGAGTGGGCCATGATCATGACTCGTCACCGCGGCGGCAGCCTGCTTGTCGTTCCCCTTGCCATTGTTACTGAGGCCCAGAAAGTCTTGCTTGTAGCGACGATGACAGCGAGAGGCAATGTGACGCTCAAGGCCACACAGCTAGCAGGCCTGCGGTGCACCACAAGAAGAACAGCACGCCATCAGCCGGTTGCCACCCATGATGGTCGGAGCATTGCCCCGCGAGGCGGGTTGTGAGGACGACGCCGGTTTTCCACCTGAAGATGATGACCGCGGGGGTTTACCACGAGTCACAGCATTGGCGGAGGGGAAACCGGGAGAGGCGCGGCGCGCCTTAATGCGCTATTCACGACCAAGGAGTCCTGCATAGAGCTCACGAGGTGGGAGCGGATCATCACGACCGTGGACATTCTCAATGAGATTGTCATAATCATCATCAAGCCCGTTAAGCACGAAGGTGGTAAACTCCTCATCCTGCAGCGACTGACCAACTGAGGCCAACGTGTCGGCGAGACCCCGCATCTTGTTGAAGTAGTCCGTGATGCTGAGGTCACCAAGCTTAGTCTCACCCAGCTCAGTGCGTATAGAGTGAGCACACGCCTGAGGCTGGGAGGCGAAGCTGGTGTGAAGCGCCGCCCACGCCTCCCGGGACGTAGCGGCGAAGATGACCAGCGACGAGACGCTCGGAGTGAGCGAGGACTGGATAGCGGAGAGGATGGCCTGGTCCTGGGCCACCCATGTGTGATACGCCGGGTGATGAGGGGGCGGACACGGGGTGGATCCGTCAACGTAGCCCTCCAGATAGCGACTCCGCAGAAGAGGCAGCACCTGGGCACACCAGGACAAGTAGTTGTCTGGTGCGAGCTTCACCGACAGCAGATGCGAGAAGTAAAACGGTGACGACACCGGGGCCGGATCAGCGTGCGCGTGCGGCGATGCATAAAGACCCATCGACGGGGCCACCCCGGGATACGCAGAAGGCATCGAGTAGGGCGGGTAGGATCCAGGGGAACCAGCCACTAGGGTGCCGTAGGATGCCGCGATCGGAGCCACATGCGGCGAGGCAGCCGCAGCCCCTTGCGGCTGCTGAGATGGCGCCGAGTAGTGTTGGAGCTGCGCCGGGTAGTGGTCCGACGGGGGCGCCGAGTAGTGGTTCGGCGGGGGTGCCGAGTAGGGTTGGGGTGGCGCCGGGTAGTGTTGGAGCGGCGCCGAGTAGGATTTCGCCGAGGACGCCAAGTAGGATGGCGGCGGCGGCGCACCATAGTAGTGATGAGGCGGCGGCTGTTGTTGGGTCGGCGCCACGTAGTGATGGGGCGGCGCCAGCCAGGACGAAGACGGCGGCGGCCCACCATGGTTCGGCGCGACAACGGCGCCCGCAGAAGGATCAGCGCCAGGGGGCACCGCAGCACTTGGAGCTGCAGCGCGATCACCCGATCCGATCGGGGAGTGGGGCGCCAGAGGAGTGCCATAGGCCATCGCAAGAGGCTGCGAGGCGAGAAACGGGGACGAGGGAGCAAGGGCCGGCACCACGGCGGCGGGAGCGACAGGGGTCGGCGCGACGGCGGTGGTGGCGGCGGCGGCAGCGAAAGACATCGTAACCTAATCTAATACCATGTAAAACATATGATTTGGGAACTGCTCGACACCCTAAACCGGGGTGTGGCTATCTCATTATATAGAGGTACCCAACGGGTACAATACAATGTTACAGTATATTACAGGCGCTACGTATATACAATCTAACAGGCTGAACAAAAACCGGATACATAAAAGAAGAAGATGATAATTGCTTGCATATATCTACTCCCTCTATTCCATGATGTACTAACGCATATTATTTTTTTAAAGTCAAACATGTATATGTTTGACCAAGTTTCTATAATAAATCATCAACATCTGAAATACTAAATAAATAAAATTTAAAGTAACACTGATTGATGGATCTGATTGATGAATCTAATGATACTAATTTCGTATTGTGGACGTTTTAGATCAATTTTAGAGCGTTTCTAGGGATACTCCCTCTGTTCCTAAATTGATGAATCTAATGATACTCCCTCTGTTCTTAAATATAAGTGTTTCTAGAGATTTCAAATGGATTATCACATACGGATGTATATAGACATATTTTAGAGCGTAAATTTACTTATTTTATTTCGTATGTAGAACGGAGGTAGAATAAAATATGCACTACACTAGAAAACGAAATATGCACTACACTTTAAAACGGAGGAATTAGATCATACTAAGTATGGGTAGAGTTAACGATGTCATAACAAATAGACAAAACAAGGATCAAAGTATCAACACATGCATACCGGCGACGTTCCAGAAGGCGCCGAGCTTGCCGAACCAGGAGAGCCAGCGGATGGGGAGGCTGTTGATGAGGCAATGCAGGACGAGGATGAGGCCATGGATGGCCAGCACAACGTACTTGGACGCCAGGTAGCCGCCGTTGGCCCCGCCGGTGCCGAGCAGGACGATCACCTGGATGAGCTGCGCCAGCGATAAGTCCACGTTCGTCGTGCCGGCCCACTGAGTCAACACATGCGTCTAGACGTGTCAGGAGCCTTACCGATAGTGTATATATATACTGTATATTGCAAAAAAAATATACACTACTCCTACTAGTACTTTATTAAATTATGAGTCCACCATCAGACGGCCGGCCGTTGCGTCGAGTCATTATGGACACGAGGCCACATGCCCCAGGGCTGCTAAAGAAGTTGACTACTACTAGAATATTTGCATGGAAGATTCATCTTATCTTCTATATATACTAGAGTTGAACACGCGCTTTGCTGCGCCGCTTTTGTTTCTAGCTTCTTGATTATTTTGTTTGCAACTGTGTAGTTTGATACATCGCTTCAATGCTCGGACTGAATTGGTTATTGGGACTATAGTTAGCAGCATCATTAATTCCTCAACGATGCAATTGTAACAAACATCAGAAAACGATATCATATGTGAACAAACGTAATTGATCATCTGATCATGGTACAACAAAATTGATAAGAAAAGGAAATTGATAGGCAAAACTAAACCATCTCTGTCTAACAAAATTCTACATGATATGCACATGGGATTAAAAGTGAGCAACTCATTTACACAAGGCAAATTTAGTAAAAGTTGCATTTACGCAAGATTTATTTAAGTATACTGTGGGCTAATGATGTAAGACCATCAAGAAACATGGCCATCTTTGGACTCATCTGAAACTTTATTTTCTTCTCACATGGTTCCAACTCAGTTGGATTAAGTCATTTGTATATATTCTTCTTTCCTAGTGGCATGTCAGCAATTTTTTGATCACATTATTATAGCTTCATAAAAGAGGGGCTTAGCTGTAGAGTTGGATGCGCAAAACATGCCGATGCTTTGGTGCACAAACCTTGCAGCCAACTCCTTCCTTTACAAACACCTGAAAACAAACAAGACAATAGTACTCAGGTGAACCAAAAAGAACCAATTACAATTACATAAGAGGTTAGATGGCATTAAGGTTATTTTAAGTGGATAAGCTAAAAATAAAAGGCCATGATGCTATCATGAAGCTAAGAGTTGAAGACTAATTTCACGGATCTTATGGTTTAGAGTTACTCTTGAGAAGACATTATGTGATAACATTTATAAAAAACACAAGAATCCCACATCAAGATATATATTTCCATTTCATTGTCAACTTTTGGTGGAATTTTGGGGTTTGATAGACAAACTTAATAAATATGATAATAAAATCCTCATGCAAGCAAAGCCATTTTATGGCTTTAGAGCAAACTGACTTCAACAAAAGAATGGTTTTGGTATCCTGCTTTGTTCTTGTTTATGCTAGCAGCATGTTTCATAAGGGATGTGTGACTGACTTTTGTGTCTCAGAGAAAGAGACAAGTACCGCTCGTAATTTTTTTTATTTAATCAACCCACCATATGATACTCCATTGATATATGTGGTTCTTTTAACTCCAATCTAGAACAATTAGCTCTAATAGATGCAGTAGCTCCAACCTGAGCTTGAGATGAAGATTCTTAAGGTGAAAAAATATAGACCTGTCAACTGTCATTTCACCATCCATGTATATATGATCTGCAGAGACATCGTGCACAGCCAAAAAGTTATTGACTGACAAAACCATAACGGTATGGCTAATGACCGCTCACAAACAAAAAGTATAAAAGAAGATGGAAGATATTCACAAGTCTGTAGCTTTTATATCTCATTTTCTCATATACGGGTGAAGAATGAGAACATGACATGAAGGACCACGACGGATGCGAGCATGCCGAACGCACGTATGGCAGCCACGACCACAACGGCCTTGACCGGCGCGACGACCATGCCGCGGGTCTGCACATGTTTGAAGTTTGCTACGAACTGAGGGTTCAAGAGATACGCGTCCTCCCTCATCTGTCACCTCGTATTCGAGCTTGTCATCCTCATACAAGATGGGAGTGCAGGATTTTCGTTTCTTATGGTCATGCGAGCTTACCACCTCTAAATATCTGAGCCCTCCCCAGCTCTCTCTCATCATAAGCGGCTGCCTCCACCAGATCGGGAGTGGCAGCGGTGAGGCCTTGAGCCTAAAAGGCGGCGGCACGGCGAGGCATGGTCCGGAGCACGAGCGGCCGGAGCTCGAACATCTGCAGTGTGTCGAGGTGAGATCAAAGCTCCGGGAAGCAGCGGCGTGGCACTGGCAAGTCCCAACGACCGGATCTGGTGTGCCTCACCGCCAACAGCTTATATTCCCCCCCAATAAATCCCCAAACATTCACACAAGTATCAAGCTCCTCAACCAGATTCACCTAAAATATCAAATCTATCAAAATAACTTGCGGAAATCAGAGCGGAACCGTGGGGGAAAGGGTGAATCTTGATGTTGCGTGGTTCAACGTACCATTTTTTTCTTCTGCTGCTTCAAAGAAGGGAGATGTAATTCACGTCACATGGCAATGATCTGGTCGTCGTCCGTGGAATTGTTCATGCTTTGGAAGCAGCATGCGTGAAGTGGGTCCACGGTAGTAGTAGCGTGGTGGATCGGTGCAATTGGGTCATAGACTCTTTTGGGCCACCAAACTAGCTTGACTTATACATATAGTGCAAAATATGGCAGCACTGCATATTATCCTAACTTGGCGTGTTGTGTTTACATATGCTTCATGTGCAATTAAACTCGCAAGACATAAAATTCTGCTACATATCAACATGTGTGATTTTTTTCCGAAAAGGAAGTTAAACCCCCCGCCTCTGCATCATTGTGATGCACACAACCAATGTTATTAATTATTAAGCTGAGTATAGAAAAAATGTCACCAGGGTTTGAACATTATAAGATATGAATAAACTACTCAACTTCTTTTCTGCAGCAACGTCTCAAGAAAAAATAAAGGCCCTTGCACATGAGAGACGACAGGACAAGGATTTCTATCCTAGATGCCGAAACCAACTACCAAAGGTCGACACATCAGCAAGGAGACAACGCCTTCAACAAGATAACGATGCAAGTTCGTCGATGCTGAGCCCAACTAATTAAGGCCGGAACAAGAGTTTTCACATCGGACATTAAGGGGAGTTCCAATCATCTTGAAGACGGATCTTCTGGAAGTCATACCAGTCTTTACTCCATGCTAGGCCAGAAAGGCACTAGCGGAAGAGTGGACGTATTGCCACCATAAACCACCACTCCGACTGTCGGGCGGTCGTCCATCACGCGGTGCCGATCTGACCATAGTCACCCCACACTTGCGTGAACTATCATGCATCATCGACCATGACACCCGGGCTGCTGACCTAGTGTTCTCCACATGAACCGCCGTCACAGGATAGCATGCCACCTGACCTGTTGCTCGCAGCTGCCCAAGGCTGACGCCCGGCATACATGACACGACGCCGGCTCACATCGCGTTACTCCTTCCATCGTTGCGCGTTGTCCCAATCCCACCCACCGCTGACCGATCCCAATCCATGTTGCAGCCAAACTTTGCATATCATGACCTCACTCCAATCTTCTTCCTTGTCGCTGACGCCATCATGCATTAGGCCAACGATGAGCAGCATCGAGGCTAGCAGATTCACATCCTCACAGTGGTGGTCGATGATGCGTGCGACAAGGGGATGGCGTGGCTAGGGGAAAAATAAAAGGCCAACCCCTTGGAGGCCGGGGATCCCCTTCAACCCGAGCAATAGCCTCAAGGCCATCACCCAATTGGGATGATAGCCAATAGACTCAGAGCCAATAATCGGCAACTTTAAGTTCTCTGAGTCCTCCTCGATGGTGGTAGGGCCCTCAACGTCATATTCACTTATGCACTTGACTCTCACTAGACCCCTAAGTCTGCAACGACCCGTGCCACACATTTCTTTTCGGGATTGCGCTGAGGGCTCCTATAATCCTAGTTGGCCAAATTCATCTGAAGGTCAGTCTAAAAAATTTAGAGAACTATTTTTTCTAGAAAAGGTTACGCTCGACATGGTTGATTTCAAGATGGCATGGCGTTTAATGCCATCTTGGCAAGACCAACTCATGCCAAGTTAATAGTGTGGTCCGCGTCCGTCGGTCGATCTCTTCCGCTGCAAGTTCCGCTAGGTAGCTTGGGCAGTTCGCTAGCAGTTGAGCTTGTTTGAAATGGTGTTTGGTTGGTGACAGAGGGAGTCAAGGGAGGGAGTGGAGTGGAAAGGATACACACTCCACGGTCTGTGCCGTGCTGGCATCGGAGCAATCATGCATGAGTTGTTATACTGCTCGATGTCCCCGTTCGATCCACTGATTCGTCCTATGTGTTTGACCAAAGGGGAAAACTAAAGTGATGTTTTGTGTGTAGCGTGGTTCAACGTACCACTTTCTTCTTTTGCTTCAAAGAAGGAAGATGCATGTAATCCACGTCATATGGCAATGGACTAGTCTTTGTGGGTGGAATTGTTCATGCTTTGGACCCAGCATGAGTGAAGTGGATCTACAGTAATAGCATCTGGAGTTAAATCCATAAAACCACCACAAAGTGGACTAGAGTAATAGCACGGGGAGTCAAATCCATAAAATCACCACAATACAGGCGTCATTAGCAGAAAACCATCACGTTACAATTTGAGACGAAAAGCATTGCAAACAACACACTGACAGTGGCAAAAAACACTAACCTAAATGCTAATTGCTTTGGTGATGTCACTAACTTGCCGGACCCGTCCGCCAGGCCGAGTTGGCAAAAATAAATAAATCATGACGGCATGTTGACTTAGTCTTCATCTTCTTGCGCAGGTCCAGAGGGGATCATAACCAGTGCCCAAAAACCGCTGTGAGGTGCAATAACCACAACTTTTACCTCATCACCATGCTCTCCGATTACTCCAAGCCAAGAAGTTCTAAGCCCGGGCCTTCATGACCTAGAGTGGCTCATCTTGTTCTCAACCCTGGTGTCCCCTTTGTCAAAACCTGATTGTGACATCCACGTAAGGTCGGGGCTGAAGTAAGATAAGGGGAGAAAACATCTTGATACTCGAGTCGTAAATTAGAACCTGTTATGTCCCTATAAATAAGTCATTATCTTCCTTGGATAAAATAATAAGACCTAAAGTTCATCCGAAAATGATTGCCCAGCTTTTTTCTATCTGTCAACCTAGTAAAACCCAACAATATTATTAAAAAAAATCAAAGAGAAGTTTGATTCCTTGGTTCCTCACAATAATTATTAATGCAGATCATGTTTGTCGGTATTTTTTATCATTATGAACATGTACAGTAAAATAACACTTTAAATGATTGATTATCGTTGTAAGTTGTTAAGGGTCACCCGAGGTAAATCTAATTATGACTTCAGCAAACATATTGTCAATTTAGGCTCTTATGAGACTGGTTAGCATGTGATCTCTCTACTAGTTGCCCTAAGACACTTTTCCCTGTTATATCTACCATGTGGCGTCTAGGTTTATTCCACACCAGCAGTTCAAACTATTTGAATTTTGGAGCGAGTTATAATATATAGAATTTACACTATAATTTCATACTTATTTGTGATCATTTTTATTACACCACAATATCAAATACTTTTTCCTCGTGAAAAATAACTTCAAAATCTGAAGCACTTTGTTATTTCACTTAATTTGCTCAATAGATCAATAAGGCACTTGCTACATATTAGTATTACTATTTGTTGCATAGTTTTGATGCAGATCATTAAGAAATACACCTGTGTTGTGTTAGATATTTTACAAAAAAAAGTGTGGTAGTTATTTTTGTTTAATTGATATTGATCTTGGAAAAGATCTTTAAACCAAGTGATCTTATTTGTGAGAAAATAAAAGGTTAAAGATTGCATGTCTCTGCAAATGAATTTGTGGCCGATGCATACATATATTGTATATATATTTGTGTGTGTCTAGACACATCTATGTTGAGCGCGGTAGTGTGGTACACAAGACAACGCCGTTGGGAGAGTGATACTCAGGACACGCCGACGAGATCTTTGAGAGACCCCAAACCCCACATGCGTGGAAGGACCCCTGTATGGATGTGTGCTGGCTATGGGCTGCCCTAGTCAACCTTATCGCCCTTAGAGCCTCAAGGTTTGTTTTTGTTGAACAACGAAGATTGAGGAGAAAAAAAATGAGGGAAAAAGATAAGTAAGAATAGAAATTGGTACTCCCTCTGTCCCCTAATATAAAAACATTTTTCACTAGTGAGGCAAAATGAGTAGATGCATTTAACGATTGTGTTATTTTAATCGACATCACTCTCATCAATATATTACGCACCTAGCCTTTCCGTACCAGCAAAGGACTCAATTGTTGTCCAATATGTCAATTTCTAACCTTATTCGGATAAGTAGGCCCGGAGGCTCCGGGATCAATATATATAAAATATCCCTCTTATATTGGTTTTGGAGGTCGCATACGACCTCGGCTCGAAACGTTCCCAAATAAAACTTGTTCTTCTCGATGAGACGGACAACTTTCGTGTTGAGCCGAATTCAAGTTGAAATCATCTTGGTCGTATTCGTGTGAGCAAATTGGTAAAAAGTATTGGAAATCAAGTTTTCTGCGAGATTGCATACGATCTTGAAAAAAATTGACCCAAAATTTAAAGTTGTTTGTTTCGACAATACAAAGAACTTTCATGTTGATGAACTCTAGATTTACTCCGAGGAGGGCAAGTCCAAAAAAACTTGGTTTCATGACGTATCAAAATAAATAGAATTCACACTATAATTTGATACATTTTTATGATTTATTTATATTACACTATATCTTGCCAAATATAGTTTTTGTTTCACTTAGTTAGCACATTAAACCACATATTGCTCTTGTTAAATATTTATATATTTATCTTTATATAGTTCTAATGTCGGTCCCTGAAAAATACCTTGTGGTTTGATAGATATTCTACGAAAAATGGTACCCTAGCTCTAAAAAGGTCTTTCAATCAAGTGATATTATACGTGAGAAAAATAAAAGATTAAAGATTGCTTGTCTTAGTGAATAAATTTGTGACAGGTGCATCCATATATATTATATATACTATTTTGTGTGTGAACACACATATGTTAACTATATAGTTCAACATCTTGGTAGAATTTATTTTTTTGCAAGAGTCTTGGTAGAAATATTTAACTCATATGTTCTACCAGTTTCTAGTGTATAGATAGCCAAATTGAAAATTCTAGATGGTATGACTTGTTTCACCAAAAAGGCTTCTATTCTGCTTTACATATAAAGCAACACATCCAAACCGATACAAGGTGGTGATGATATCCTATTACAAAGCGGTAACAGGAAAACAAGAATATATGAGAACCCATATCGTACCATAAAGCAACCTAGATTACCGACAAGGAAGAAGACTCGCCACCAACGAAATCACCGGACATCATTGCGCCACTCACACCAAGATGTTGCTGGAGAACACCCCCTTGCCCTCCCGATCCAGAACGTGGAGCCTGAGCCTGCCTACAGATAACGAGGATTGCAAGTAGCGCCAACCAGGACCCATGTAAATAAGATAAGGAGGCAAGTGCGACCGTCCACACCAGAGCCAATGAAGCTTCAAGCCAGGATCCTAAAATGTCCGTGATGAGGATGTGACACACTGAAGGTGACTTGGGCTTGAAGCCCTCCGGAGCGAGACGACGCAACGCGTCTCTGCCATCAAGATCGAGGAGATGGTCAAGGGTTTTCACCCTGAGCCCTAGCTCGGCGAGAGGGACTAATGACTAGTTTATACACATTTTTATAGCTCATTTGTTGCATATTATCTTCATATATCATGTCCCATACAAAGTACATGCCCATTATGCATAATTTCCGAATTTTACTCTTTTCATAGCAGGATTGCATAGTTTGTGGTTTTATTTAGTTTTTGGTTCTATTTTAATAGACATAAATGTTTTTTGACTAAATTGTTTATTACCTCTTCCGAGAGGGCTTTTACACTTTGACATTGTCACTTTCATCTTTCGATTATGTTATGCTAGGACTACCAATAAAAGTCAAGATCTGACGTCATCAATAGTTTGTGTTTACCTACACGAGCATGTTTTCTCACATGGTCAGTTATACGTGTTGTGTCAAGGGTAACTTCGTGGGGCTGGCTTAGAGTTTCTAATAGAGGATGAAACTGGTTATGCTGATGGTGAACAAGGAGTGTGGTGTATAAAGAAATTATCAACAGTTTGTGAACTTATGGATGGTTGTTTTTGATTGACAAATATGATAAATTAGCTTAAGTTGGTCTCCAAATTTTTGTAGTTTTCACTTGGTGCAGTCCTTTCTTCCTGTTTATTTTTAAACAATGGCATGCATTATTTATGTGAAAATTACCAAAGTGTATGCTGCAGAGTCCCGCTGTTTTCTTTTAAGATTGCCCACATACTATAGATTCTCTCATAGTCGACGGAAAATGTCTTCTCTCATTGAACTAATATCGCCGAAAAAATTAAAATAAATCCAGAAAAATGCAAGCACTAAACTGAAACCCTGAGTGGCTGGTTTCACCATAAGGAACATAACCATCTGAGCTACAGTTTGCTTTTTTCAAAAGATATTGTTATGTATTAGAAGTTCCTCCTATTAGTCACAGCGGCGTTTATGTTTACGCCTCCCCTAAAAAAGCTAGCGCTTAGGAAAATAAGTTTTTTTTTGAAAAGGAGGAATACCCCCGGCCTCTGCATCTGGATGATGCATACGGCCAATTTATTAATTATTAACACAAGACCTTACAAAAGTCGTACAACAGTAAGACCAAAGCCACCATCTTCGCAACCTCTGTCGCTACTCCTATCTAACTGATGAAGGGGTGCTGATGATCTGGGCCTAATACCAAACAGACCTCGCGGCCAAACCTAACATCTAAGACCTGAGGTCCCAACCAGGACGCCTACCGGGTATGGGCACCCACCAGTCCGGCGTGCTCTTCAACCAGGACCCCTGCCGGGTATGAGGCCGCCACAGCCACGTACCATCAATCCATCTTCAGAGCTGTATTGTTGCATGAACCGTGCCAGGCCACTCTGCCATCGACGCCACCACGACGCCAGATAGCGCCACCATCATGCGCTCGTCCATCATCACACGCCCACCGGCGATACCCCTACTGCTCCATGCCGTTGAGACTCGCCATTGTCGACGTGCCAGATGCCACGCCGCTCCTCTGACGCGAACACCAAAAACAAGAAACGCCCTAAAGATACAACGGTCACTCTGCACAACATGAAAGCCGCCGCGAACAGCTGCAGAGATCCAGCCGGCGGCCAAAGCCCCCACCTTCATGAGCCCACACCCGAGTCCTAGCTCCCTAGGCAACGCCTCCAAGGAGGGGATGACGCCCATGGCGCCACCGCTGCCCAATCCAGGCCGGATTTTGGGTTTTCACCCGGAAGAGGGCGGGAGGTGACAAGAATAAGGACCACGACACCGCCTTCAGGAAGGATGCGTCGCCCGAAGCCGACGCCGCTGTCGAGCCGAACCAGCCGGCCTAGGGTTTCCCCCGGTCCCAATTTGAACCACCATCCCCAGAAGCACCGGAACCAGCAGCATCCACTGGCATTAAGCGCAAAGGGGGAGGAGCGGGAACGAGGGAGCAGCAGGCCTCCAGATCTGGCGAGGACGAAGGCCCCCGAACTGCCGCCGCCAAGCGCCGACTCCCCACCACCCGAGCGGTCGAGGACGCCGGGCAGAGTCCCCGCGCACACCGTCCAGGGCGCGGACGGCGGCGCCGAACCAGCAGGGGCCGCCGCCCCGTGGATCCGGATCTCCGCGAAGGGACGACGAAGGCCTCGCCGCCACCTTCCTCGGCAGCCGCGCGACGCATCGGCGGCTCCTCTGGTGGCGACGAGGAAGAGAGGAAGGGGAGGGGAGACCGCCGGCGGCGGCTAGGGTTAGCCGCCCGTGTCGCCCCTGTTGGAACGACGCGGGGGCGGTGTCTGTTGTATGTCAACACTCTGAAATCTGATAAAACAGTGTCATATCGTCATGGTTGTAGTTTTATACGGTGGTCAATGCTGATAGGCCACCATGGCCGTGTTATTTGAATGTTTATTTCTTCTTTTCTTCCAAAAAAAAAAAAAGCACGCTCTTCCTCCTGAATGTTAACCATTACTCTGTACTCCCTCCCGTCCCAAAATAAATGACTCAACTTTGCACTAAATTCGTATAAATTTATTCAGATGATGTGTAAATACAGAAGAAAAAAGAACTTAAACACGCATAATTTCTACCAGGTGCACCCTTGCTCATGTGAGTGACTTGGTAGTACATTCGATAGCACTGATCGTAGCTCCTCTTCTGCGTAAACGGTGTCAGACAAAGTGTCCATCAGCTCTTGATTGTCTCCTCCTTGTGAGCAATACATCTGGAAAGCAGAGGATCTTGCTGTGTCTACCAACTCGTGTGCTGTTTGAATTTCCTCTGTTGTGAGCCTCCAGCCTTGCATCAACAGTTTATTTTGTTGCTCGAGTGTTTGAATTTTTCTCTTGAGCCGCTGCACTTTAGAGGTTCTGTCACCTCGACGTCGGTCTCCATTCTCAACTTCTATGTTGAATTTTTTCCTGAGTGTTTTGATCATTTCTTGCGCAGCAGCTTCTTCGGCCTCTTCTACGGAGTGAAATTTATTTTCTTTCCTGGTGCATATTTCTCTCTGGCCAGTTGGCCTAGACAGATCGTTGATTGTGATTCTTGCTGTAGAAGAATATTGATCGACTCTGTGGTGTCCTCCAATAAAGTGTCTGGTCTGAAACTCTGGCTTTTGAATTTGGAGCGCCTCTGTTATCTGTGTAAGGACTTGTTTTTGACTGATGCGTACCGTTAATATCACACCTATACGTCATTCGTATACAAGATGGTGTGGTCAAGATAAGATAAGGGGATGTTTATTACTCCCTCTATTCCTATGTAGTGCGCATACAAAATTTCAAAAGTCAAATTTCCTAAACTTTGACTACATTTATAGAGGAAAACATTTACATCTATAATATTAAATAAATATCATTAGATACATCATTAAACATATATATTGTATTTATCCAGCTGTATTATTTTTGTTTATACATTTTTCACTAATCTTGGTCAAACTTAAAAAATATTTACATCTATAATATTAAATAAATATCATTAGATATATAATTAAACATATATCTATATTACATTAATTTGATAGTATTGTTTTTGTTGATACTTGTCTCACTAATCTTGGTCAAACCAAAAAATGTTTGACTTCTCAAAATCAAAAAAATGTACGCACACTACATACATTTAGAAATAGAGGGAGTACCACCTTTTTGCTCTTTGTAGGGTGCGCTTCTGTTGATTGACTGGGCAGTACTGTTGTAATCTTCTGCTTCCTTCTTGCTGCACTCTGCCATTTTGAGTGCTAGCGGAAAGCTTGTCCGGGTCCTGGGCGGGAAGGCTGGTATTTAAAGGCGAACACACCGCCTTTCGTCATGTTCTTGAAAGTTCGCATGAACTGCTTTCGTGTCGTTATTTTGACGTGTGTAAGCATGCACTGATACGCGTCGTTGCTGTAACGATTTTTTCTGCATGCTTACCACATAGTCGTTTTTCTGCTCTGCATGCTTACTACGTTTTGAATTTTTTACTAACTGACTGTGAACCACTGCTGCACCGCTTGACACAGTCGGTGGAAAACAGACGCATGTACATCGAGCGTGCACAGTTCACACGAAAAGTCTGTGGTTAAGTGCCAAAACAAGGCGTGTTTGGTTGCCGCATTAGACCCAGCCTAACCCGCGCGGAAAGAAAGTGATTCGTTTGGTTGTCTATGTTTATTGTGCTTATCTTCTCCTACCTTCAATAACCTTTCAACTAGTTCTGTTCTTCCTAGCCCTTTCCGATTTACGCAACGGTGTTTCGATTCGAGGTAGGCTTTACACGAAAAAGATGCACCTCGATGCTACGGTTTCATTCAGGCGATCGGTTCGTAGTTTCGTCAGCCGTAAGATCTTAATTTTGTCTTCCTGTTTGAAACTATTCTTGAAGAATTTTGTCAGATTCGTCGCGGACGATCGATCATTTAAAATTTCCTTTGACCAGCAGCCTAATTTCGCAGTTCCTCATAACATTTGTGTTGTAAGTTTTTGGTTTTGACGATCGTAGCTTCATCTCTCTTTGAGCAGCAGTTTACTGCACTGACGCCGCCATGTCGAACTCCTCTGTCCTCTGCTCAGAGTCCTCCTATTCGTCCCTCTCGACGCCGACTCCCCTTAATCTCCTTGCCCACGTCCTACTACACTAGAGTCGTTTACGGCATCGCTCATCTCGGCCTATTCTCTGTCGTCCTCCTACTGCACTTACGCTACAATGGCGTGCACACTACTTTCCTGTGTCTTCTGCCTCCGTGCACACTGCAGTTCGGTGCGCCACCGACGGGTCGATCATCTTGGCCTTCTCTCTCTCGCCCTACTACACTGGAGTCATTTTCGGTGTCGATCATCTCGGCCTCCTCTCTCATCCACTGCACTGACGATACCATGACGCAGACACTGCATTCTCCTCCTCTGTCGACCGTCTTTGCGCGAGCACCGCAACTAGTTCGCCGACGTTGTTGCTCGCCGTGCCGCCGGCGGGGTGGCTCGTCCACGACTCCATGTTCGTCATGTCGGACATGGCGCCACGGCCACTATCCACCGCAGTCGCCATGGTCTGCGCACACTGCATTTCTTCTTCCACTTCATCTACTATCTCTTAACTCTGTGTGCTAAGTGCAAGTGCTAGCTCTTAATCATACTTCATACGGGCAACCAAACAGAGTGTAGTTGCATGCGTCGAGACAATGCAGGCAACCAAACAACGTGTCAAAGTTGATCTCCTAATGCAAGCAGTCCATATTTAGGCAACCAAACAACTCGCAGATATCACATATGAGGCTGTTTTTTAAAGACAGGCCGAGTGGAGATGTGTATGTAACGCGAGTACTGTAGGCGACGGCAACCAAACACGCCCTAAAAGGCCGGAGGGGAGTTACATCTTCAGTGTTCTCTTTAACAGAAAGGTGGCGCCTTCACCTCAGGTCTTGACGAGCTGTCGCTTCGGTGAGTACTTCACTGGTGTCCTTCCTGCATGGTTTCCTGCATGTGCATGGTTTACCCTCTATATAACCATGGTCTTCCATGACGAGATTAGTATGCATGCGACCAAAGGCATTTGATGAAGATGGTCTTGTCTCGTTTTATAAATATGGCAAAAAAGAAAAGCAAAGTACAAAAAAGTCACCAAAAAAGGCAAGTACATGATTGGACAACACAATATACTTCCTCCGTTCCTAAATATTTGTCTTTTTGGGATTTTAAATGAACTACCACATACGGATGTATATAGGCACATTTTAGAGCGTAGATTCACTCATTTTGCTCCGTATGTAGTTATTTGTTGAAACCTCTAGATAAACAAATATTTAGAAACGGAGGGAGTAGTTACAAGCCCCTCTTACAAACCAATCTAAAGATATACAACATATAAAGTATAGAACGGTAGATACGGTTCGACGGACGAAGCTTGAGCTCCATGACAACGCATCTAGAAGGGTGACAACATAAAGCGTCGTCGTTCCCGAGTCCGTGGAGATGGATTTTGCCCCGGCACAGGAAAGAAACCACGACAATGTCCTCAAAAGGATAGCAGCAGCCGCAGGCGTCGTCGCCGCCGCCACCGGACTGCGACGCGTTCGCTCAGGAACTCATCAAAACCACCATGATACACCTAGGTCATCACCACGACGAAGACCAGCCCGTCCAAACCAGATCCGAGGACCCCCACTTCCGCCGGAAGAAAGATCGTCGCCGCCTGGATCCTAGCACCGCCGCTTGCCGTCCCCAAACTCCATCGCTGCACCAAGAGCTCTACGTACCGCCTCCAAATCCCGTCACCGTAGGTGTGCTGTTGCGTCCGAGGTGCAGTGCCGCGGCGGTCAACGGCGACCCAGAGGAGGAAGAGCACACGCTTGGAAGATGATCTGCATCAATGGGGTGTGGAGTCTTGGTCCCGATACCATGAAGATGATCTGCAGCAATGGGGTGGTGTACTGGAGCTGGCGCCTACCTCTGGCAGGAGCAGCAGCTTCGAAGCGGCCGACTGGTGCAAGCGGTGGTCACCGATGTGTCCTGGGCGTTGCTGCTCCGCATGCGCACTCATTGTGTTTGATGAAACGCCTCTGAGCTTTCTGGCCTACTGCACTTATGCCTGGCGTTGCCCATGAAGAGATTCTACAGAATCCACACAAACGTCGATGATGTCCCGGGCGTTGATCAGTCTGGCCGTGCAGTGCAGGTACATGATCATCAGATTCCTCTGTTTTTGGCCGACTGTTCAAGTTGTGTCAACTGTTTCTGGTTTGGTTGTCGACTTGTGCTTAGTGTTCTACTGCGTAGGAAGGTGCTAATGATGCATCCTCTGTGGTCTCCTTTCTTGGCACATTGTTCAATTTTATGCGTTTCTTTTCATACATTGTCGTTTTAGTAGCAATGGCCAGGGGAGGAAGGTGTGTTCTATGCGTTGAAGGTGCTTCACGTAATGCCGAAGGGTGTTGACATAGTTGCTTTCAGACTGAGTTTTAAAAGTTTCTGGTACAAGAATGATAGCTCTAGCAGAGGAGTTGGAATAGCAACCCAAGAGAGTTAAACTTTGTTTATACTCCCTCCGTTTTTATTTACTCCACATATTAGATTTGACTGAAGTTTGACCAATTTTATAGGAAAAATATGAACATTTACAATAACAGATCTATATGATGTGAAAGTATATTCAATAATGAATCTAATGGTATTGATTTGTTATTGTATATGTTAATAATTTTTGTCTGTAAACTTTGTCAAAATTTAAAAACTTTGACTTTGACCAAACCTAATATGTAAAGTAAATAAAAACGGAGGGAGTACTATAGCCAGGGAGTACCACGTGCAATCATGTAGACATTGCACAATGGTTGAGTTCATAGTATCAAATTATTCAGTTATTTTTCCGCGGAAATCAAATTATTCAGGTTACAATTACTATTGTAGCAATAGTAGTTATTCAGTTGTAGAAATAAATAGTTAACACCATAACTTGCTAGGTCGGAGTTACCGCAAAGACAAAAAGAAAAGCATTTACATCATCTGGCTTGAGAGAGCTGCACGGCTGAAGGTAACGCACTACTCGGTTTGTAAGCTGTCTCATGGAGTATGGATACAGTTCGCGAGGATGTCGGTGGATGGGGCACGTCACATACCCCTTCAAGCATCTGGACAACTTTTGACATGGCAGGTCTCTGGTGGAAATCTTCTTGGATGCACCACATAGCAACCTTGATCGCTATATCCATCCGATCATCATCTCCATCATAATTGAGCTTGGCATCGAAGATACTACGAAGATCACCTTCCTCCATCTTCTTGAACGCAAAGGGTGGGAAATGGGCTTTCTCCGAGTCCTCCATGGGATCAAAGTTCCTCCTCCCACTAATTATTTCGAGCAGGACCATCCCATAGCTATAGACGTCACACTTCTCTGAGACGGCACGGTTGGTGATCCACTCCGGCGCAAGATAGCCTCGGGTGCCTCTCAGCATCGTGAAGGCGTGGCTTTGCTCTCTGCTCATCAGTTTGGCAAGACCAAAGTCAGATACCTTTGCAGTGAAATTGTCATCAAACAGAACATTCTCAGGCTTGATGTCACAATGTACACCCTAAACCCTAAACCCTAACCTGTGCACCCCCTCGGTACAAAAACCTCGGAGTTTTACCAGATGTCTATGGCAGAGGTAGCTTGACAAAAGATGTAAAAAGATCTTACATTTCTCATGTGGAAGCTACTGATTTGATCGAAAAGGAAGCAATTGTCTTGGTTGAAGACCACAGCAACACACGAACAATTGTTCATGCAGGCATCCTTGCATCCTGTGATGTTTGTGTTCGCTGCAACAGGCAAGGCGAATCTTGTGCCGGTATATCCAACTCCACTCATCCCTTGAGCTACACGATGACATGATACCGGGGTTGCAGTTCGGAAACGAACTCAGGGCCGAGGAGCACTGGCACCCTGCCCCCTCGATGCAGATGGTGTATGGGCTGCATCGTGCTGGCACGTCACACGAGCCCAGCGGAATCCCCTTTGGCCGACTGCTCCAGCAATTCCAATTTGGAAGGAAGCTGAAGGCAATGGATCCATCTCGACCAAGTACAGCAGTCAGCATGTCGTTGGCGTTGGCAGTGGCATCACCCACGTCATCTAGAATGAAAAGCTGTGATACAAGAGACCCGGATCGATCATAGAAGTACCAAGAAGCTGAGCCGAGTTTCGTAGAGTATATGTCACCTTTCCTGCCGGTGATCGTCCTGATATCCGCCATCTGCTAAACAACTACTGTATATACATGAGGTATTTTTCAAGGTGGAGGGTGTATGGCTGACCCTGCCCATAGCCATACATACACACATCATGTACCATCTTTATCTGCTCTGATGGAGAAGAAAGGAGAAGACTGGTCAGACCCCATACATTAACAGATGGGAGATTTGAGCAACAAATTCAGCTTTGAAAGCTCTGTCTGATCTGCTCTGTTCATGTGAGGTGGTGTGTTATTTTCCATGGTAAGTGAAAAGTAGGCAAAGATACTAGCATATCCTTACCTGTCACTTCAAAGTTGTCAACCTGGGTGGGAGTTATACAAGTACCCAGTACGGCAATGCACCTCAGAGTGGAAAGTTTCTTGCAAATCATATCTCTTCACGTCCGGCTCATAGGTGGCATCCTCCCTCATCTACGCCCAACCACTGCTCCGAGAGCCGCTCCTGCTATGTATCTCCACCTGATTAACAACAGAGTGTACTATATTTTTGTTTTGCCAAAAGCTCATACGACTGATTTTTTCTTAAGTCGCACTCAAGTTCTCAAAATTGCAAATTTTACTTATGAAAGTTTAATTAGGTTAAAATTACAGATTGTAATTATAAAAATCGACCGGAACTTATAAGAAATCAGTTCCCTGAACTTCAAACAAGCTTGGAAACTGTCCATAGTTGGACGCCGGCAATTCCCTTCTGCGTGATTCGACATTGTTGACCAAGGGGAAGTAGTTTATAATTTTTGTCATCGTGTATAGGACGTCCATGGAATTATTGTTCAAATCCCCTCCAGTATGGTTCGATATTGTTGACCGAGGGGTAATAGTTTATGATTCTTGTTGTTGTCACCTATAGGTCGCACGTGGAATTATTGTTCAAGATCCCTTTCCACACCATTAATGTGGGAGTGGTATGATCAGATAACAAGACCATTTAAGTTCAATTTTCTGGTATCTCGTGAATGTTCCTTGGACTATGAATTGCAGTAACTTGATCAAAAACGATGTATACCGCTCTCTCCCTTCCGATTTGTATCCCCCCCTCCTGCCTCCAAACTAGTTTTAGCTAACCTTTGACCATGAGTTAAGGGAGACTCAATTTCCCAAAATTGCAATTTTTACTTATTAAAAGACCAACTAGCAGGTCAAATATTACAGGTTGTACTTTTTAAAATCAACCAAGACTTGTAAGAAATCAGTTCCAACACTGAAATTTAGACAAGGTCACAAACTATCCAAGGTTTAACGTGGGAAAGATCCCCTTCCGCATGATTTGGCATTGTTGACCGAGGGCAAATTGTTGTCACCACATATAGGTCATGCACGGAATTATTATTCAAGATGTCCTTTCGCGTGATTTAGCATTGTTGACCAAGGGTTCCACAATCATTAGCGTGATATGGAGTGATATGATAAGATTACAAGACAGCTCCTCTCCCCGCCCCTGGCTCTTGGATTATGAAAATTGCATTAATTTGACTGGAAAAAGATGTACCATATCGGAATAGAATATATATTTTTTTCGAAAAGGGGGGATTCCCCGGCCTCTGCATCAGAACGATGCATACGGCCATCTTATTATCAAAATAAAGAAGTGCCAACATGGTTCCAAAGGTCTCCACAAGTCATAGAAAATCACAAAAAGCTCACACAGAGCCAAAAAAGGCTAGAAACATCAACTAGCCAAATCAAGATGCCACAACCGGCTGGCTGAACTAGATAGGGATACTAAATGCCTATCCTATTACATGACCGCCATCCAAATCGGAGTAGAATATATAGAAAGGGAGACCATTTGCCTCCTTTGTATCTGGCTCTTGCAATATAAAAATGGCATTAATTTGACTGGAAAAGGATGTACCATATAAGAGTACAATATATAGAAAGGGAGACCATTTGCCTCCTTTGTTCATGTCAGTGTCAACTATCAAGCCAGTGTGATTACGCTCTGTATCCCTGATCTTTATGTTTGCTCGGTTGATACACTCGTGTGATTAGAGATCCTGGTGTTGTTTCCTCTTCTATTGCATTTTGAGGTAGGGTACTTTAGTGTAGACGACTAAATTGAATGAATATATCGAGTTTTAATTAATCATGTTGTCATAGAACACATGAACTATACATGACACACGTGCATATGTTTTTAATCGGATGAACACATGAACACATTAATCGTGTATATATATTTTCAATCTTTCTGCAGCTTATTGCAGCCGTAGTGTACCGCTAATCGATACTGCATATGCACATGGATCAGAGCGGGTAACTCCTACCGTGGGCAGTCACCGGCCCGGCGAGACATTTTTTGAAAGAGGGGCGGAGAGAAAGGTGTGTTGTGCTGTCAAGATTCCCGCAACAGCTGCAGAAAATCTACTTCTACTTCGTGCATAAACATCAACCAGCCATTAAACTAATTAAGCTTACAAGGCTCATAATTCTAGTATGTGTCAACGTTCACGATGGGTCCCTTGAACCAGAACCGAGCATGGAAGACCCAAGAGCCAACGCTGAGCAACAACACCCCGCCAACGGCAACCGGCGTGTAGTTGAAGACGTCCTTTCCCACAGGGTATGCTACCGGCAGCGAGAATAGCACGGTGATGAAGGCCACCCACAGCACGGCAGCCCAGCCGATGATCACACCGTACCTACCGAGGTGAAACGGCCCTCGGACGAATGACTTTCGGGCGGTCGTCACCCGGAAGAAGATGGGCAGCGCGTAGGAGATGTACAACCCTAGTGTCGCAATGGATACCATCGCCTGGAATGCTACCTGACTCCCCAATGACTTCGCACGCCAAATAACATGAAGCAAGGAAATGAAATGTTAGTCAGAGGACTCAGGGTAGGACACCGAGTCTGTGAAACATGCATACGTACCGTGAGAGCCATGGCGAAGGCCACGAGCACGGAGAGCCAGACAATGTTCAATGGCACCTCGTGCTTGTTCACCCGGTGCCAAAGGTGCGAGTACGGCATGGCTCCGTCCCTTGAGAAGGCATACCCCATCCTGTGCCACAACACAAAGATGGCCAATTGAGAGAATACATTGCGACAATATAATTGTTTCTCTCACTTGTATCGTGCTACTTAAATACATGTGCATTGCAACAAAAATATACTCCCTCCATTTCATAATGTATTGCCTATAGTTGTGGAAGTTAAACTTTGCCAACTTTGACCAAGTGTATAGAGAAAACTGTCCACATCTACAATACCAAACATGTACATTCGAAAAATATAACTCATGATGTACTCAATGATATGCATTTGGTGTTCTAGATGTACCTACTTTTCTTTATAAATATGGTCAAATTTGTAATGTTTGACTTTTGCAAAAATCTGTAGGCACTACATTATGGAAACGGAGGAAGTACATAAATACAAATTGTACTTTGGAACCACATGTGTGAGCATGGCCTTCGTATGACTTCCAACAAGCCATGAAAAACAGACAACTTTCATTGTTTTGTCCTTTATGGCAACAGCCAAGCAACAATCCAAATTTGCAAAAATCCTAACCAAATCATAATAGCAATCCATTATGGCTGTAATGGATTATGCAATATTCGAAGAATTATCAAGCGGTATTTGATGTTAATGTTTGTTTTCTAATTATAGCAAAAAGTCCACTGAAATGTAACACCAACAGATTCAGGAGGTGGAAAATGACGTCATAAGTTCTCAATTAAATAATATATATTTGTGATTTAGGAATGAGATTTCTGTGAGGGGGTAAATTTGAGGAAGGAGATATTTGTGAGCATAGAACGTCCCAACCATCACGAAGATGACCACCCCCCCCCCCCCCCCCCCCCCCCCCCCCAAAATAGTAAACGATATATCCAAGGTGATGATAATCTAGTGACGAACCTTGAGTTGCTCGTTATGCACGCAACACCGCAGAGGAACATGGCGACAGCAATGACGCCGAGGCACACGAGCCCACCAACACCACTGCCATACCTCTGGTTGAATATGGTGTAGAGAGCCTGAGCGATGGCATAGCCGCCTGCGTCATTATCGGCACTTAGCAGGTACGGGATGTCTGTCACAACTGAAGTCAGGGTCACTAGGTAAATCCACCCAAAGATGTTTGAGAGAACGACCGAAGTGACAATCCCAATCGGACCGCTCCTATCAGCGTTCTTCGTTTCTTCTGTCTGCATATATATCAATATACATAATTAAGCAATAACATCCCGATCATTAGATCTTTAGTTCTATCGACATCGAGGATGGGGTAGTGCAATCGATGTCTAGAAATCAGGGCATGCTCTAATTGAACTCCATATGTGAGTACATGGACCAAGTAATCAACAAAAGTTTATGTGGGAATGAATTAACGTCTTGATGTACCATATGAGCAGATGTATCGTAGCCGATCATGCAGTAGTTGCTCATCAACAGCCCCACGCCTAGAATGTAAGCTTTATTATGAATGCCCATGCCATTGTCCGTGTTGAGGTGCGTGAAGATGAACTCGGCACTCGATCGCTCCTTGGCAACAGACGGAATCAAGATCACCAGCACAAACACACCTACCATTGTTCAGAGAGTACAGGAACACCAACAATCAAGGACCAGCAAAAAGTTGATGTGTACACAACTACACCTAAGATTGGTCGTATGAAATATGCATGCAAATATCAAAATAAAATGTATGTTCAGCATAGCAATGATCAAAGAATATGAGTATACCTGCAGCGTTCCAGAAAGCGCCGAGCTGCCCAAACCATGAGAGCCAGTGGATGGGGAGGCTGTTGATGAGGCCATGGAGGATGAGGATGAAGCCGTAGATCGCCAGCACGACGTACTTGGACGCGAGGTAGCCGCCGCTGTTGGTGCCGCCGGTGGCCAGCAAGATGATCACCTGGATGAGCTGGGCCAGCGAGAAGTCCACGCTGGTGGCCGTCGCCCACTAGGCAGAGGTAGGCAGGACGGTCAAAAAAAGAGGCTGGACCGCGGCAGCAACGTGCCAATAATTTAGTTTTATCTATCTATACTTTGAAGTATGAGTCCACTGCGTTGAAGATCGACAGGGACGTGGAAGATCCGCCGTTCTGAGCACGCTGCTGTTATTTTATCCACGAATCCAACGGTCATGCCGGACGGCCACATGAATTATCGAGTATTTCTTATTGATCGATTGCCGGCTTCAAGTTGTAGCGATGTAGAGCACTGAACTACTACTACTATTATATTTGCTTGTACAAACGGGAACCTACCCTCCTCCACAAAATTCAAAAATCATGTTCAAATTGTAAAGGAGCATAGGAGTCGAAGTACCTGTCCCACAATGTTGAACCTGTAAAAACAGAACATGTCAAACTTGGGAAGAGAACTAGTTCTTCTAATTTTCGTTGTGAAATGGATATACGGCTGAGTTTGTGGATATCCAAATTTTGAGCAAACTACTCATTCAATGACAGGTCATATAAACCTACAGTCTATCCAACGCAATGAAGAGAAAATTCCATTGGCAACAGCACATCAAATTCATCCATTTCTTGTCATGAAGCTCATTCATGAACAGACAAGCATGCTATGCCAACTAGAGTGCAAGAAATTGAGTAATTAAGTAGTACCAGCCGGTGACCCAGGAGGCGAGGGACGCCCATTTCTTGCCGGCGAGCTTGGCGCTCCAGTAGTAGAGCCCGCCGGAGGTCGGGTAGGCCGAGCAGATCTCGGCCATGGACAGGGCGACGCAGCCGTTGAAGGCCGCCACCACCAGCCACCCCAGCGTCATGGACGCCGGCCCACCGTACCGGAGCCCCGTGTTGTAGGTGGAGGTCACGCCGGTGAGCACGGAGATGATGGAGAAGGAGAAGGCGAAGTTGGACACCACGCTGAGCCCGCGCTTGAGCTCCTGCTTGTATCCCATCTGGTGCAGCCGGGCTCGGTCCGCGTCGTCGCCGGCGCCAGGGTCGGTGACCGGCACAGCGACGGAGCGCGACGACGCGGCCATGTCGACCGCTTCTGCTTGCTCAGGTTGCTACTGCTGTGGCGCTAGTACTACTTGGGCAGTTGAGCTTGTGAGAAATGGTGTTTGGTTGGTGTACAGGGAGTCAAGGCAAGGGAGCCGGGAGTGGAAATGATCAACGGTTGCGGCGCCATTCCTGCATCAAGGCAGCCATGTAGGAACTCTTATTATACTGCTCCATATCTAGGTTTATCCTTTCATTCAACGTGTGTACCATTTTCTCTCAGGGGTGACAAAAACCGTTCAAGTACTATTCCGTCCCAAAAATAAGTGTCATTGATTTACTACAAACTTAGAACAGAGGGAGTATATTTTATGTATGATCTCAAACACAAAACTGCACTAGGTTGACTTTTAGTACACTTGTATGCAGGCTCGTCTTGCATCTCTTAATAATGAACGGCGGGAGCTTTTTCATACACATAAAAACTGAAATAGCTTATGGATGTAGATCATATTCCCTCTCTTTCCTTTTATCCTCTCATTCAACGTGTGTACCATTTTCTCTCAGGGGTGATAAAGACCGTTCAAGGAAAGTCGTGACCAATAGCTTAACAAAATGTAAGACTTAAGTACTCCCTCTGTCTCAAAATGTAAGACTTTTTTAACACTATTGTATCAAAAGACGTCTTATATTTTAAAACGAGTTAATTACACTTATAGTACATGAACTTGCGCGATGGGTACAGATTCATACATAAACTTGAAAAATGATACAAATGGGCCACTAAACTATAATTTCGGGTACATTTTGATACATTTGCTGTTAAGTCGAACGGTGTGACATTAACTTGCAGCCCACTATGTTCTGTGTATACGTATATGCGGGTCCACCTGTCAGCTGACTAGATATGTGCTGGTGACGACGGCGGAGAGGTTGGACTTCTCGTAAAGCCAGTGGCGGAGCCAGGGGGGACGAGCAGGGGCCTGCCCCCCCCCCCCCCCCCCCCCCATCGATCGAGCGAACACGCCACATCGGTATGGTATTAGCGATAGAAACGTATGTATACATGTATTCTTTTTTTGCAGGCTAATAGAGAGCTTTATTAATGAAAGGTGTTCACTGGGCAGTCCGCCAACAGGGCACTGACCAGGAAACCGGGAGTGTTATCGAGCCAACTATCGGTCCTCTCAATCGTGCAAGCATGTTTTGCACAGATGTGAGCCGGCCCATTAGCTGATCTTACAACATGACAAATATCAAAAAATGAAAAACTAGTGATAAGCTCTCCAATATCTAACAGAATAGGAGCCACGACCGAACGTGAGTCGTGGCGAGTAGCCCAGAGGTTCACAACCTCCAGAGAGTCTGTCTCCATGATTACGTTTGAGTAGCCCCTCAGTTTGGCGAAGATCACACCGTCCCGCACCGCCAAGGTTTCGGCTACGAGGGAGTCTGTGACCCCTAGATAGGGCTTGCTCCACGCTCCTTGGAAGGCGGTCGAAGACCGAGCGACGCCTCCTACACCACCCTTGCCGCCATCTAAGTGTATGGCTGCGTCCGTATTGATCTTGATGCATCCTGGTTCTGGAGGCCGCCAACCGTGTCCCGGCAACATCAGCGCCTGCTGCCGGGGGATATCCAGGAGCGCTAGTGTCTTCCTTGTGCGGCGAACCGAGCTCGCCGGATCAGGCCTGTCCTCGCCATGAGTCAACTTGTTCCTTGAGTGCCATATAGACCACATCACCGAGACGAGTATCGACCGGTCCCTGGTGGTGAGTGTGTCGCTGCAGATGACATCCTTTGCCCAGTTTAGTGGATGTACTGTGGGCATGTCGAAATCAAAAAGCTGCTCAGCCTCTTCCCAAAACTGTTTTGCGTGGTTGCATCTGAGTAGAGCATGTTCCAAGTCCTCATCATGAGCCATGCAGAGCTTGCATGTTCCTTGTTCTTGTAAGTGTCGATATAGCAGAGTGCATTCATCAGGTAATATACCTCTCAACACCCGCCAATAAAAGACCCTTACCTTGGGCAGCACCTTCAGTTTCCACAGCTTATTCCATACCTGTTGCTCATCGATTGGAGTTCCGGTATCATGCCCTTCCTCTTGAGCTTGACGCTCGTTGCGAGTCACTAGAGCTCGATACGCCGATTTAACGGTATAGTTGCCTGAAACTTCGTGTGCCCATGCTAGAGAGTCCTCGCCACCGCCGGTTCTGAGGGGAATGTTCAAGATTGCTGCCGCATCAGGTGGCTGGAATGATTCTTGAATAAGGTCCCGCCGCCAAGTCCAGTTGTATGTATCGATAAGGTCACTGACCTTCGACACCAAATCTGCTATCCTTGGAGTTGGAATAAAGTTGGCTATGCCGGGCACCCAAGGGTCAGACCACATGGAAATAGAAGAACCGTCGCCGACCCGCATAATGAGCCCCGTTCGCAGCGCTTCCCTTCCGGCGATGATCGCCCTCCAAGTGGCCGAGGAGGAGCCCGGTGCTGAAGCCTGCATAAATTCAGAATTGGGATAATGTTTTTCTTTCAGAACTCGACCACACAAGGTGTTAGGATTTGTCATGAGACGCCATCCTTGTTTGCCAAGCATGTATTCGGCCCCCCCTATCTGGCTATCTTTCATTGTGTGGCCCATGTTTTTTTTGCCATGTGGAAAGCCCATTACGCACCAGCAGCGGCCGATTGGCTCTCGTCTGGGCGCTGCGTTCTACCCGTAACCGTAATTAGCGTATACGTGTGATTAGTCCGCCGAAGATTAGCGGCCGCCGTTCCCCACGCTCGCCTCTTCTCTCCCTGCCTGCTCTCGATCTAAATTTCTTCCGGTCAGATTCAGATCAGAACCGCGGCGCCTCACTGCTGGACTGCTAGTACTTGTTTCAACCTGGCCATTCAGCGACGGCCTCCGCCGATTGCTATTCTGGATTACAGACGCCTGGATCACGATCTCAGATGGCCGCTAACGATTACCATTCTGGAGTTCTCACACATGTATCACGATCTAGTGATCTTTCCACAGATCAATTTCTCAAGGTATATATATAAATCTATTTTGTTTGATCTGTTCATGCTTTAGTAATTTTGATCAGAAGAGAAACACACATTTAATTTATCATTTTTTGTCAGCTATGCTTTCTATTGAAAAAAATGGAAAGAAGAAATAGAGAAAAAAAATCTTTCTACACAACCTGCTTCAATCTTTAACCCATGCACTGAAAGTTCGGGTTTAGCTCGAATGAGATTATTAACTTCTACACTTCTTGTAGGTAGCAAATTTAAATCAATACTTATCGAACATGTATCTATTACAATGTGTATATATACTTGTTAGAAAAAAAACATGTAGCGTTATCGCGGGTGTTGTCTCTTTGGCCCCCTCTATACTCAAATCCTGGCTCCGCCCCTGCGTAAAGCAAAGTTGACGAGGGTATCATACGTGCGGCCTTGACCTTCAGCGCCGGCGGAGAGGTTGAATCACCGGCCTGTGTATTCGGTATGTTGCCCGTTGGCAATACGATCTCACCGGTGTACAAAGCTAGCTAGCTTTAACCTGTCGAGCTGCAATATCAGTCCACTAGCCTGATTGAGAAACCACATGCTTGTACGTGAGATATTGAGTTCATTCAATTGCAAAAAAGATCGACCAGGTATCCTTCTTCGTATAAGACTCGAGCAGTGCCTCCTGCTCCACCAAGTCCACGTCCGGTACGACCGCCTTGCCGGCAGCGACCTGCTCCTCCGCGTGCAGATGCTCCTGAAGGAGGTTGTGGTTGTAGTTGGCCTCGGCCTGCGCCTCCCGGGACCGCTCCTGCCGCACCATGTCCATATAATGGGCATAGGCCTCGCCGATAGTCATGGTGCAATGCACTGGCGAGGGTGGAGCGGAAGAGGAGGGTGGCGCGGAGGAAGAGGAGGGTGGCGTTAGCTCGTTGTCAGAGGTGTCCTCCATTTGCACATCCTCCGGCTGCCTGCCGGCCTGCCAATCGGCAGCAATGGCGGGCATGGCCTTCTTCTGCTCCGACGTAAGCCCGTCTCAGAGAGCTTTGGCCGCAGAGGGATCCATGGCCGGGAGTGGTGTGGAGAGGGATGACTGTGGATATGGCCGGGGCAGCGGTTTTATATAGCACCGGTGGGCTGCAGAGGGATGGACGGGTAGCGTCGGAGAAGACACCTCGGCAACCGCGTGCCATCAATGCAGGCGGCAGACGGACGGGCGGGCGGCCGTCGTGTCGTTTGAACGCGTGGCAATCACCTGCACTGGGAAGCGACGCGGGCGGCGCTCTCTCGGCCGACGCGCTGCTTCAATGTCGGCGCCAGTGAGCAGTCGCATCCGTTCTGACCGGGCATGTACGCGGGTGCTGACGCTTTAGAGCGGCGCTGACCGAAAACGCGCGGGAAGGGGAAGGGTTTTTAATGGGTCAGGGCGGTCAGAAACGGGCTTGGCATCGGTCTGGACTCCCGCAAACCTCCCTCAATTTTATCTTCGGTTTGCGGAAGAAATCAAGTCTGAACCGTGCCGTGGACCGATACATACCAACGTTGGATGGCTTCTGTGATTTGGGTCGTTGCGGGAGGTTTGCGTCAGCGTTGGAAATGCCCTTAACCCTGTCCTTGAAACATCTCACGTCCGAACGTCAAATCCTACGTCTACATATTTGCTTCTCCTTCTCTAGTCATCTTACAAGTGGACCCAGCGTATACATATACCCACTACCATGCTGGCCTGCGAGTTAACGGCAAGCCTTGCAATTACCGTTAGATTTAACAGAAGATGTAGCAACATGTACCCGGAATTATAGTTCAGTGACCCATTTGCATCATTTTTCAACTTTATGTATGATTTTGTACCCACCACGCAAGTTTATGTACTATAGGTGTATTTAACTCTTTTAAAACAGAGAGAATACTACAATAGATAGTTCTTCTCTTCCCTGTGTGATGGCCGGTCAACTATGAGTACTTTTCTAGTAGTGCATATAACTGTATATTGAGATTCATGCAATTACAAGGGGTGGACACTAGAATCGTCATCGAACCTCAGGTCATGTGCATAACGATGACCTTGTCGCACACATGAACATCATCTTCTTAGACAATACTCCTAGTCAATAATCCAGCTTCACGACCAATCAATCTTACAAGAAACAAAATTCTAGTACGTGTCAACATTTATAATGGGTCCTTTGAACCAGAACCGAGCATGGAACACCCATGAGCCAACGGTGCGCAGCAGCACGCCGCCAACAGCCACCAGCGTGTAGTTGAAGTCCTCCTTTGCGACCGGGTACGCAACCGGCAGCGAGAAGAGCACGGTGACGAAGGCCACCCATAACACGGCTGCCCAGCATATAATGACTCGGTACCTGCCAAGATGAAACGGCCCCGGGATGAATGATCTTCGGGCCGTGGTCACCCGGAAGAAGATGGGCAGTGCGTAGGAGATATACAACCCCAGCGCCGCGATGGACAACATCGTCTGGAATGCCACTTGACTCCCCAGCGACTGCAGACATTCCAAACAACACAATGCAAAGAAGCAACAAATGATAGAACTATGATGCACCGCGTTCGTGGGATCATGGCATGGTCGATCAATATATGCACATACATACCGTGAGGGCCATGGTGGACGCCACGACGATGGAGAGCCAAACGATGTTCAGAGGCACCTCGTGCCCGATGACACACGTGCGAGTACGACATCGGCCCGTAACAGGAGAAGGCGTACCCCATCCTTGCCACAGAGGAACATGGCGACGGCAAAGTCGCCCAGGCAAGCGAGGCCCCCGACGGTGCTGCCATATCTCTGGTAGAAGGTGTTGTACAAGGCTTGAGCAATGGCGTAGCCACCGGCGTCATTGTCGGCACTCAACAAGTACGGGGTGTCCGTCATGATCGATGTCAGCACCACCAGGTAAACCCACCCAATGACCGTTGCGAGAGACACCGAAGTTATGATCCCGATCGGGCCGCTCCTGTCCGCGTTCTTCGTTTCTTCGGTCTACAAATTCAAGGACACCCATCAGATTGTCACATGTGTAACTGAACTAGTAAAGGAGAAGTCGGGTTTGGAACAAGAGAATTTATCTAGTTACCATGTGAGCAGACGTATCGATCGTAGTCGATGACAGAGTATTGGCTCATCAACAACCCCACCGCCAGAATGTAAGCCTTGCCATGGACACCCATGCCATATTGCCATGCATTGTCCTTGTTGAAGTGTTTTTTCGATAAACCCTTGTTGAAGTGTGTAAAGATGAACTCAACACTTGCCCTTTCATTGGCAACTGCCGGAATCAATATCGCCAGCATGAACACAACTAGCATTGTTTCGAAGTTCAGACAGTTTCCAGAGTTCAGACATGCCAGGTTAAAGGACAGCAATAAAGTTGATGAAATTTGTAGTTTATTATATCAGAGGGTGCCGAGCAGGATGATCACCTATACAAGCTGCGCCAGCGAGAAGTCCACGCTCGTCGTAGATGCCCATGTCAGCAACAGGCCCAAAATGAAAAATTGGAAGAAAAAAAAGGAGTTCACTGCATGTCTGCATCATCAGAGAGCCAGAAATCGTGTCCTACGAAGTTGGAGGTGTACCTGTCCGACGATGTTGAACCAGCCGGTGACCCAGGAGGCGACGGACGCCCACTCCCTGCCGGCGAGCTTGGTGCTCCAGTAGTAGAGGCCGCCGGAGGTCGGGTACGGCGAGCAGATCTCCGCCATGGACAGGGCGACGCAGCCGTTGAACGACGCCACGCCACCACCAGCCACCCGAGCGTCATGGACGCCGGCCCGCCGTAGCGCTGCCCGGTGTTGTACGTGGAGGTGACGCCGGTGAGCACGGAGATGAGGGAGAAGGAGAAGGCGAAGTTGGACACCACGCTGAGCCCGCGCTTGTACCCCAGCTGGTGCAGCCGTGCTCGGTCAGCCTCCGCGACGGAGATGGCCACCGCCACAGAGCGCGGCGGCGCCGCCATCCCCTGATCTCGTCTGGGTCTGCACTCCTTCCTTTACATTGGTTTAGCTAGCGTTTGGTAGTACTAGTAAGCTTATACAGAAGCTAGTCATGGTTGGTGTAGCAGGGGAGTGGAGCGGAAACGATCCACGGCGGTGCCGGCATGCAGAAGAATATTGCTACGAGTCCCGCTTCGGTACAACCCCCATAAAACGTATAAAGGGGCAGTATAGACTTTTCACATGGTATTCCTACTTTTTTTTTGAGAGAAACATGGTATTCCTACTTTGTATGTATGATGCCCTACGTACCCCGGACTGGGCCGGCCCATGAAGGGGAATAAAAAGCGACCACACAATGATTCAAACTCTGCACCTCTAGCCCACAAAGGATTGTAGCAAACCAGTACACCTTAGAAGCTTTGATGACAAAAACAGAGCGCGCCCGTTATAGAACTACTATACAGAATCTGGGCAGTTTTTGGATCTCTTTCTCTTTTCTTGGAAATTGTGAAAAATCTTCACAACGCAAGTAATGTCTGAAAATCCGACAGTTGTTTGAACGACTCTAATAAACTTTCAAAACTCAAAAAAAAAAAATTAAAAGGTGCCTTTTTTGACATGTTTTTTTAGACCCTGAACATTTTCTGAAAAATTCAAAAAAAATGGAATTTAGAGAACAAAACCTGTTAAAAGGAACATTTTCGAAATATTGAATTTTTTCAAAAGAGCGACCAGTTTTTGAAATTCCCAAAAAGTATTAGTTTTGAGAAAATATGAAAACAGGACATTTTTTCATAGTGTGAACAGTTGGCCGGCCCAAACAGTTTCAATAGTGTGAACAATTAGAAGGGTACTCCCTCAATTTGAACTAAAACCACGATAGAGTAAATCGGAACGGAGGGAGTAGTTCCTACGCTATCTGCAGAAATGGCCGGCCCAAACACGTCTCTCGGCCGCTCGCCTTATACGAAACAGCGGCAATCTGATTTTTTTTGCTGCCTTTCTACATTTTTTTCTTTGTTCTTCTCTCATTCTCTAATTTTCTACTTTTTTTTGTTTTCCTTCTCTTTTCTTCGTTAATTTTTTTGGAACTTCATTATTATTTTTGGAATCTTAAAAAAATATTGTTTGGAATACCAAAATAGCACTTTTAATTAACTATTTTAAATTGCTTTTAAATTCCTTTTTCCTTCAAATATTTATTAAATGATTTGAAAAACATTTTCTCCACGAGATTATATGACCAATTCAACTCACCATGTCAAGTTGTTTGAGTTTTCTATAGTTCTTGCATTTTATGGGGTTTTCTCGATGAAAATTCGCGGATAGATGGCGGAACGTGACACAACTTACAAACGGTGTCAGAATTCGTTCAAACATGGCATAGGTACCTACCATGGGGCGTAACACCTGCTGGCAAAATTTAGGAACTTTTGAAGAATGTCCAAAACAAGACCATGTTCAACAGAGGGTGGTTGGGTAGGCCCAGAAGATTCTTTGTGAGAGCATGCTTATTTCTCGACATCCTTGAAGGGAAATCGATTTTTTTCATGTCCTTGTATGACCAATTCAAGGCATCATGTCAAGTTGTTTTGGTTTTTGACAAATTTTGCATTCTTCGGAGTTTCCTCAGATAGAAAAGACCGATAAATGGCTGGATGTGTTGCAACTTGCATACAGTGATGAAAGTCGTTCAACCTTGCATGCGTGCCTACCGTGGGCATCCCACCATCTTGCAAAAGTTGGGTCATTTTAAGATGTCCAAAAACAGAAGATGTTCAATGAAGGGTGTTCGGGTTCATTTTTTATAAGTTTTGCATTTTCTAGAGTTTTCTTGGTGACAAGGGCTGATAAATGGCCAAAAGTGTCGCAACATGTAAACATGTCGGAACTTATTAATACCTGACATGAATGGCTCATATGTATGTGGTAGGCTACTTCAAGAAGTTGGGGGCATTTATCCATAATCCAAAAAAAACACCATTTGAAAAGAGTGTGCCACACAAGGCCTCCCTCAGCATGTTGTTTTCCTAATTGATTGCTTCTGTTAATTGCAATTTTGTCATTATCAATCAATATGAAGGTTTTCTTATGTCCTAACATTTTATTGAAATTTCTCGACAATTTTGAAATTTAAAATTGTATATGAAAAAATTACAAACTTGAACACTTTTTCCAAAATTGTAACAAAATTCCAACAATTGATGAAAATTGTAAACCATGTAATTTTTTAAAAAATTCATCATTTTTTTATTAAATGCAAACATTTCCAAAAATTTTGAACTAAAAATTCAAAACGGCACATGTTGTGAAATTCCATAGCATATTTTCTAATTGTAAACCATATTTTGAAAAAAGGATCTGGTATTCTAAACAAAATTTCAAATGTTTGAACAGGTTCCAAAAAGAAGAATAAAGTTCAAGAAGGAGAAAAATGAATTAACGAAAAAGAGAAGAAGAACCAAAAAATAAACAACAAAAAATAGTTATGCCCTACAAAATAAAAACATGTATTCAAAAAATGTTTGTAATTTGGAAAAAGTTTGTGGTTTGAATGCTCAAAATTTTGAAAAACAATGTTTGTGTTTGTCCGACACATCTTCCACGGACTATCTGGGATCGAGTCCTTGCGGTCGCCCATTTCTTTTTGCTTTTATTTAAACGCAAATAGCCCACCTGACGGGAAAAATCTAGTAAAAATTAATGTGCAATAGTACGAGCTAGATCCTTACCCCTCGTGGCCTTTACTAGCACATACAGCAAGTAGGGAGAAATGACATATTTGACCTGAGGCAGAAATCAAATCACAAACTGACCTGGTCACGAAAAAATTTCACTCTGCTGACCCTTTGGTGTGGCGCCTGACAGCTGGGCGCCGCACCCTACTGTGCAGCGCCCTTCCCTTAGGCGTCACACATCCTGCCAGCGTGGCAGCCCTGGTCCAGTTACGGCCCCACAGACAGCACTGCAGCGCCTAAGACTTAGGCGCCACACCTGTAATGTGCAGCGCCTAGCTCTTGGGCGCTGCACAGTCTGTGTTCCACTTGGGTTGGCCCCACCCTCTCTCCCCTCCCACCCCCACCCCACACACCCCCACCCCACCCAAACCCTTAGACTTGCGGCCCTCCTCTCTTCCCCTCTCCCCCCTCTCAAATCCTTCTCAAATCTTGCAAATCCGGAGTATTTGACCGTGGATTTCGAAGCCAACCCCTCCCTTAAGGTAATCTCCTTCGATCCCCTCGTTTTCATCCATAGGAATTGTCACATTTTCTCAAATCTTGCTACTTTGGGAAAACCCTACTTTTGACTTGGATTTGCAAATTTGTGTTGAATGATGTTATGTTTCTTTGCTAACTTGGGTTGGTTAGGCTTCCATAGTATGCTAGGGTTAGGGTTATGTGTGTTTGATGTTGGTGTTAGGGTTATGTGTGTTTGATGTTGGTGTTAGGGTTATGCTATGGTTATGGTTGTTATGTGGGGGTTAGGGTTATTAATTCATATATATGTTAGGGCATATGTGTGCAAATATTTTTCTTAAGTATTTACTTGATATATGTGTGTTTTTGATTATTGTAGGGATGGGGAGAACATGTGTTTATGTTCATCATGTGGATAAAGAGGCCTTTTTGAAAGGCAATGTTGAGACGGACCCGGATGATCTTGACATGGTGTTTGAGAGTAGTCCTAGCTATGCGGAGCTTTTGGAACAAGTGAGGAAAGATTTGAATTGGATGGACCCAAGTGACATTGTTGAGTTCAAGGGAAGGCATAATGTTGGTTTTGGAATGCACATCTGTTGGAAGACAATGCGTGTGAACTCCGAGCAACATTGGGTTGCATACAAGGAGACGGTTGCCGAATCTCTAGACAGTGCAGCGCCTAACTGTTGGGCGCCACACAGTACAGTGCAGCGCCTAACTATTGGGCACTGCAGTGCTGCTATAAGCAAAACTGCAGAAACAGATGCCATTTTGGCCTCCTGCAGCAGCACTCACATAACTAGAACATCAATAAAAGTACTGTAAACTGCACATGCTAAGCAAAGAGAACTAATAACTTGAACATCATATCATTTAAGACAATTCAACATTACTTCAAGTTCGCAAACACAAATACCACACTAGTAAGAGTTCACCAACATATAACATAACCTCACAAGTTCATCAACCTAATTAAACGGCTACAAGTAACATGAACAAGCACTAATGCCTTCCGCGCGTGTTCCTGGTGCCACGCCTGGAGGTAATCTTCTTCTTCTTAGGAGCACGAGGCTCCTCTTCGTGCACTTCCTCCTCCGCCTCCGCCTCTGCCTCCTCCTCCGCCTCATCATCCAAGCTAGCCATCTGCGAGGTCCCTACGACCACCTTTGGGTTGCCTCTATTGTCATAGTCGTTGGGCGTGTACCGGCGTCTAGACTGCCTAGGCTTGAACACATATGCGGACCGAGCTTGAGCGTCCGCCAAAGTCATGTCATCATCAAGCTCATGGCCCTATCACACAACGAAACAGTATGGTGAAGGCCGGTGTCGTAATCAAGTGAGAATCACATCTATAGGATTAGTCATACCTCTTGGGTGATCCCACCCTCATCATCCATATAAGCATATGAGGAACTCACATCGTCCCCCTCATGGTGAGATGCGGGGTCTGATGGTGTACCAGACCTAGAGGCAGATGGTTCATCATATTCAGGATCACGGCAACCGAGAAGGTTCGATAACCGCCTTAACTTCTTGGTCTGACGCTGTAACATGAACAAGTGTGTAAGATATCAAACTTCGCAACATAGACTGGCTCTCATAGTGAATGCGATATGTACCTTGAGGAATGCTCGTAGTGAACCATCATCATTGTCAGTTCCAACCGGTGTCTTCTCCAGAATAGACTGGCTCTCATCAGCTGCTTTCTTGATCTCGGTGCACTACGGATGAGAAAGAATGAATGTGTTAGCCATTCAAACATGTGTAATACGGTCAACGGGAAAGTAAAGAAGGGAACACTTTACCACATAGTTAATCACTGGAACAGCAGGGACTCCTTGCCCTTTCCTGACATCTCTGTTGTACTTCCCCTTTGCTAGATCCTCAAAGTTTACGGGTTCTTCAAGAATATCCTCATTATATGCTGACGGGCATATCTCAACTCGAGTAGTTCCAATAAACCATCATACGTAGTTATCAAAAGCTTGTTGGCTGTGCTCACGAAGCGGGGCGCGTGCAGTGCTACGAGCTTGCTCCACAGAAAGCTGGAAGCGGGTAACATACGGAGCATGATGCTTGTCCCAGTCCTTTATCTTTCGCTGCCTTCTCCTGTCCAACCTGCGTGGTATAAAACCAAGCATTAGCACTATCAAAAGGAGTCCCGATGCTTAGACAATACGCAGACATGCTCTCTTACCTATGAAGTGCTTTGTCCGTGTCCACCCAGTCCGGCGGGTGAGGCTGGAACAGACAAAACTGACGATACACGCGATGCGGCAAATGAAACTCAACCGCCCAGTTGCATTTCAGTGGGCACCGCATAAGCCAGAGATGCTTATCCCGCAAGCACATCGGGTTGAGGCGGAACTCCTCGGTGTACCCCAAGCTCTCATCCGTGCCATATGGCTGCCACACCTATGAAACAGGGCAACAATGCAAATTTGATGATTATTTTTCAAGCAAGCATGAGAAAGGACTGAAGTAATGACCTCCTTACCTGCTCAGGCGTAATCGTGTCCAACACGGCAATGTACTTTTGGTACATGAGATTGACATCGTTCGTCATCTCGGAAACGATATCCCACTTGTAAGCCCACGTGGGGCGCCGTAATTCGTCATGTTCATCTGCATACCAAGGATCAAACCTGACGCTCTTCGGGCGTCCAACAGGCAGACGCTCCCAGCTCCATACAGAAAGTAGAAGCAGATTACCACCAATGCCTGCACTATCTGTGATCCTGCAACACGCATCGTCCAGCTACATATGAAAGAAAAACAATGTTAACTTGACAGCAAGCTTGCATTGCTAATGAAGAAATGAGTTGATCACAAAATAGACTAACTACCTGTCGGTACAAGTAGGCAAGAGTCGCTGAACCCCAGCTCCATTTGCTATCGAAGACGGTCAACGCCTTCAGCCACATCCATGGAGCGTTCTTGCCAGTGGAGTCAGTAAACAAAGTCCTCGACACAACGTACCACATATACACACGAGCATGTGTCTGGATCACATCATCAGTGGCATCCGGAGGGCACGTCACAAAGTTATTTTGAATCCACGTGAAAGCAGCTCCGGCTGCTTTCCTTTCCCTCTTCTTCTTCTCTTCTCCCTCCTCTACATCAGCCTCAGCCTCGGTAGGAGCCATACCGATAAAAGAAATCATCTGCTCGTACCACCCATCAGAATCGGTGCTCATACAGAGAGGCCTCCCATCGATAGCAAGACCGGTGATCAACGAGACATCCTCGAGCATCACGGTCATCTCCCCAGTCCGAAGATGGAAACTGTGCGTCTCCGGCCTCCATCGATCAACAAGAGCGGACACCAGTGGAGCGTTCAGATTCGGCGTGGACCGGCTGACCAACAGAATCCACGGGAGTAGTCCTGCCTGCTTGATGTACAGTGTGTACCGCTCGTCGTAAGGCATGGCAGGACCAGAGACCCCGTGATACCGAATCTTCAGAGGTTCAAGCTTCTGCAAAAAACAAGTAATGACAAATCTTAGGGCATGTAAATTTTAACTAAAGGCAAATTTGCAAAAGATTTAGATTACTCATTATTACCTTATCCTTCTCGCGCATCATGTAGGACCGGTGTTGCACGTCGTAGACATCGTCCAGAAGCCAAACCATCCTTACAATTTCAAACAATAAACATATATGAGTTCATCTACATCTCAAATATTGATATACACTAAACATATAACATGTGTTCAACTACAAGAATCTCAACATCTCCTTCTCACACAATGAATATGTCATATGTGTTCAAATAAACTAAACATCTAATATTTCAAATAAACTCAACATATAATATTTGAAATAAACTCAACATCTAATATATATCTAAACAAACATCTCATATATGTCTACAAAAATCAACATCTCATAGTTATCTATAAAAATAGGCATCTCATATATATCTATAAAAACTAAACAATCTAGGGTTTCACTAACAAGAATCATATATTGTGAACTAATAAATAACACTACGGTACTACCAATATGAATACACATCCTAAATCTAGCAAATCAAACAAATCAAGGGTTCCATCAAATCTTGGACAAATCTCTAAAATGGCAACAAATTTACGGAGCAAAAGAAAGAGAACGAAAGAGTTTACCTAGTAGGATGGATTGGGGATCGAATCCACGGATCAAATCTTCAGATCTGAGAGGGATGAGGGGGGAGGGGGGATTAGATGGGGGCGCCGCCACTGCTCTCTGTCCAGAGAGCGGAGAGATGAAGAAACTGCCTGGTCGGGCTGGGACGGCCGCGCTTAAGTCACTGTGCAGCGCCTAAGGTCTAGGTGCTGCACGTCACAATGTGGCGCCTATCCCTTAGGCGCTACACAGGTGCGTGTGGGGCCGCAACTGGACCAGCGCTGCCACGCTGGCAGGATGTGCGACGCCTAAGGGAAGGGCGCTGCACAGTAGGGTGCGGCGCCCAGCTGTCGGGCGCCATACCAAAGGGTCAGCAGAGTGAATTTTTTTCGTGACCAGGTCAGTTTGTGATTTGATTTCGTCCTCAGGTCAAATATATGATTTCTGCCTAGCAAGTACGCCAAATCATCCGAACAGTAATAGTTTGCATAGGTATCTTATATGATCATTTGGACAGATTAAATTCAAATATTTTAAAAACAAAATTGTCCGGTAGCGTATTTTCTCGGGGGTAATGGAAAATCTGGTTCGACCGGTTTCCGAAAAATTCGTCCGAGAAAACGTCAATTTTTTATGGTACATGGCGCCGCATATGTGTCACCAACTTTAGTTTGTCCCAATGGCTAGCGTTGTGTTCACCAGAGGTTATGTGTTCGATCCCTAGTACCCTGCGTTGTTTTTTGATTTTAGATACCCAGCTACAAGATACACTCACTAATGGGCCGGCCCACGGCGGACTGTCTTTAATTTTATAGTGCGAGGGATATATTTCTAAGAAAAGACCATCCTACCCTTTATTATGAAGGGACATCAACAGATCTCCTCCGTTGATGTGTTTAGGGGGGGTTGTACTGAAGCGGAAGTATCGGTTGCGGCGTGTCTGACCCAACGGAGAAGATGGCGGCAAGTGATGCGTCAGAGTAGATAGACTGGACTGGTTGGTCGCCCGTGGAACAGAGCTACATTAGATTCTACTTACTGACTAACTTAATTACAAGTGACACTTTGTTTTTGTCTTATATCGAGAAAAAACAGTTTGCTTTATGACATTACTAGCAAGATGCCCGTGCATTACACGGAACACCAAGATGCATTTATTTTACAAAAAAATTATTGTGATTGACCCATGAGGGAGTATTCTTATGTGTAAAAACTAATGGCATCTGCATGTTTACTTAACTCAGCACGTACACTGCTGATGCAGATCCTCCCCGACACTGACCTCCGCAAGCACGTAGATGGCGCCGTCCGTGTCCCAACAACTCAGACTGAGCTGAGTGGGGGAGACGAGAAAAAGGAGATAAGGTGAGGAGGAGTGGGGCGTGGTGGTGGTAGGTGGTTGGACTGAGCGGAGGCATGGGAATGAACGACGCCGTCAGCGCCACCATGCCAGATTGTTCCAGAGGCTTCCTTTTTTAATTGCTCAACAATGGGGTTATGTGAGATAAGGATGAATGAGGGAAGGCCTTATATGCAAATGTGGAGAGAGGTGCGGGTATCTTTTTGCAAAATTGCCATAGTTTGCTTTCTATCCGTCGGATATAGATCAGACGGTCTATATTGCAGGATGATAGGCACACCATCATCACCAACTCGGTTTTTTATAAGAGTAGAGATTATGCTGCTATATGGATGGATGATATTCTATCATAGGAAATCAGAAACTGTCAGGACCGTGTCTGAATATCTAAAGATTCAACACTTTATCGGAGTTCAGCTACACTCTAAACTTCATACTACGCCAGCGGCGGGCCGCCGTCCATCTTCGATCCTACTCCCTCCGTTCGGAATTACTTGTCTCGCAATCCATTTGCGAGACAAGTAATTCCGAACGGAGGGAGTACATCTGTCAGACCAGTTATCACTTTGCCGGTGAGTAACGACCATGACGACGTCTATCTTCAATCGGACGGGTACCAAGCTTCTGGATGTCGCTCTTTATTTTCCGAAACACCCCCACGCTTCCCTTACCTTTTCACTTACCTGTAATAATGCTGCTATAAAGCAAGCATTATAGAGACTTGTACATTACGGACGATGTACTGGGTTAAGCCCTGGCCTCTGTGTTCCTGGTTGTAGCCTTGTAGGTCTATCTGAGATTGCACCAAATTCTCGTGTATGACTCCCCAAAACTAGCTACTTGTACGAATTCGTAGTTAGCTGCAGACCTTTTTAGTTCAGTTCCCTACACCTGGCAGAAACAGCAACCACGTCAACGTATAGTACTCCCAAAATCTCGTTACAAGTCATTAAAACTTACAAAAAAATAAATTAAAATTGACTTATATAGACAAAATATGTATCCATCAAGTCTCAAAATTTGAAAAGCAAGTTCTGAACATACTCCCTCCGTTCGGAATTACTTGTCTCGGAAATGGATGTATCTAGAATTAAAATACATCTAGATACATCCATTTCTGCGACAAGTAATTCCGAACGGAGGGAGTACATCATAACGGAACAAAAAAAAATTCCAATCTATCTCTTAATAGTAACAAAATTCAGCTTGGCTATGGACTCAGCCCTTCAACATTGTCAGAGTCAAAATAAAAAATTTCTCAACATGCAGATTTAGTTTCCATTTGAAATTTGTCACAAAAGATACTCCCTCCGTCCGGAAATACTTGTCGAAGGAGGATGTATCTAGTATCTTAGTTTTAGATACATCTATTTTTATCAATTTTTCCGACAAGTATTTTGGGACGGAGGGAGTACATGTTGGTGTTCTGTAAGTTCTTTTTTTTCATAATTTTTAGCAACTTCTGAAGATGCAAAAACGGGACCATGCATAACTGATGTTCCCTTCTTTTTTTCGGTAAAAGAGTGTAACTATAGACAGTACCTCCACAGAACTATAAACATCGGCGTCGGTCATTCTCTTCACTCTTTTCGCATCGAATGCAGCACACGAATCACATATGTGTGTTTCGACGGCGAAATAACGATAACATGAAAATATAGAGAGATACCCCTATCCTGCTTAAGGTTAGCTGCTGAAAGAGGTACTATTCTTTTATACAACTCACCTAGAGATAAAACATTTCCCCCCCATACAACACAGAGGCGACACCCCTGGTTCAGCTATCAGACGTAACGGAACAGATCTATGTAAGGATCACACTATGACACACCGAGTTTAGTTTGAAACGCCAACTATAACCCCAGGACCAACCAGCAAAACAAGTTTAAAAGCTGCAACCCGCACAGCTAGCAAAACACAGCACCACAATCTGCAACCAATTAACTACCAGTCAGATCATCGCCAAACAGGGACGCATTTAACATCAACGAGACTAGCACGGGCAGGCTCAGTAAGGTCGATGTCGCCCATCCGTTCTTGATCTGCTGCCGCCTCCGCTGGGACCATAGCCGCGCTGGAAGATGACAAAATATTTCTTAAGAGGACTGCTGCTACACGTATATTTAAGAAACAACTGGTGGCAACTACAAAGAACTGATTTAAAGCCCAGGTCTCTGTTTCGAAGGAATCTACTTGAGCAGATTAATTTATACATAAACCTACTATGTAAAGTGGAAGGCACTTTGTGTACTTACGTCAGAACCCAGGTTGCCGCAGAACATGCCAAAAGGCCGCATTGAGCCATACGATGGTGCAGGAAGTTCCATGCCAGGCATGGGGTCAGCGAAACGACCACTGGAATCACCCCTAGGAGGTGCAGCAATGTCTACTGTAACCTGAAATGATGGAACTTCAGTAATTTTTTCTGTCCAAATTAAAGCTGGGGCCAAGGCGATCATACTACCCTCCATTAGATGAAAGGGGGGCAAAGATAAAGGAAGCACCCACAGCCTTACCTTACATCCAAGAATTTCATGGCTTTTGTCAGCTACCTTATCTGCCACACCCTCATCAGAAAAGGTGACAAAACCAAAAGCTCGATGGCCACTTCCTTTAGGATCCTACAAGAGAAACATAGAAATTGAGAAAGCAGAAGGGAAACTCCATACAGACACAGATGATGGAATTCTTAGCCTCACCCTTGGAATAAACACATTTGCGACCCGGCCAAATCCGCCAAAGTAATTCCTTAGGTCATCTTTGTTTGCTTCTTGTGGAATCCCGCCAACAAATATCTTTTTGCCCGTTCCTTGAGGGGATCCAGAGTATCCTCCTTTTCAATGTAAGTCAAACAGAAATGGTACTCAATCCACAGATGAAGTTTCTTGTATGTCAAATATGGATTACACTTCATAAAAAAGGACTTGCTTCCATAAGCTGATCCACGATGATCGAAGGACTTACTTCCGTAAGCTGGTCCTGGATGATCATACTGTGCTGGTGGGCCCAAAGCTCCAAACATGGTAGCAGCTGCAATGTATACATCATATGCACCATAGCCAAGGCCATAGTCGCCCCCATCCTGAGATGCCCTGCTTGGAGGGTGTCTGATATCTTCATCCTGATGCTGGGAGATTTTCAGGTGATAAGAAATGCATACTATAAGCAGTACGTGCCACAAGACATGGCCGAATAGAAAATTAAGTATATTGAACTCTATTCTGGAATAGGATAAGTACCTTCGGAGTTGCACGGTCAACATGTAGAGTTGTTCCATCCAACTCATGCGACTCTTGCATGATACTGTCTACAGATTCTGTTGAATTATGACCAAGATGAAAATAAGGCAATATAAACACAAACAGAGTGATCATATGAAATTCAGGAATAATCAAGACCAAATACGAATCATGACGAAGAAAGAACATGGACATATAAGCTCAGGAGAAAGAGCGTATTAGCTACTGCGCAAAGAGCGAGCACAAGAGAACATTTCCAAGCTAGCTTTCCCAACTGTAAATGAATGCTAAAAAGTGGATAAGGTGTCCTTGATTGCATACGATTTCACATTTCCAGATCTATCTTACTATAGAACATACATGTTTGTCTGCCACGAAACCACAACTAAAATGGTGAACAATAACGTGCATGAACATCATATCTCAGCCAGCGAACTGCAACATACAAATATAGAAAATAATTTAATGTTTATTACTGTACAGGGAACATTGTGCTGTAGTACTGCTCATGCCAAATACACAACTGAACCATAACATTCTCAATCATTCTACTTTCTCAGATTGATGTTTCCTCGCATGACCAAATAAATTGCATGCCTAAAAGAATGCTGGAAGATTCATAGATATCAGTAAACATACCTGCACTCCGAAAAGTGATAAACCCAATTCCACGATGACCTTTTGAACCATGTTCCTAGATATGAAAAGAAAGATGGAATTCATTCCAGTGAAATCATACTGCCTCTAGCTGTGGTTTATTTCCATTCTTGCAACAGCACATTACATCGAATGCAACAATGATTATTATCACCACAGCAAGCACTTACACAGCTGGAACTTAATACAGTTTGTAGCCACAGGACAATATGGTTCAAAATTCTTATAATGTAAGAAGCATCTTATATAATACAAGAAGCATGCCTCATCTTCCCTGGCACTGTTCAATATAATATAAGAAGCATGCCTCTAGAGGGGTTCAGAAAATACTGAAAGTACGCAGCGCACCCACACAAGAGTGAGGGTCTAAGGTAGGACGTTGAAATGCCACTGGATGAATATAAGTGCTGATATACAAGTACACACCCACATCCAGTGGCACTTCAAGGGCCCTCACCCTTATGGCGACATACCCGTGCTCCAAATTGCATGACGATTTTTCTGAGTACACATATATGCAATAAATTATGATGGTACAGAATATCCCCTAATTCACATTTTCTTTCAAGAAATTCATCAACAGGGCAATGGACAACTAACACATACGCCTTAATAAACAAAAGTTTCTCCATGCAAGATACGGGCTGCAGGTAAATCAGTTCCCGATTTCCAAACCTTTGGCATGTAAAGATCGATAATTTCTCCAAATGCTTCAAAATGCCTGTCAAGCAGACGTTATAGTTCAGACGAGCGCTGATAGAGTCACAAAGTAAATGAATCAGGAATGGAAAACAGATAAGGCTACAGCTCACCTACGGAACATTGACTCATCTGCAGATTGCGGAATTCGACCAACAAATATCCTAGTAGCTGTTTTTGTTCCCTGTGACTGTGGTTTCAGTTCTTCCTGTGTTAAGAGTAAAACGCACTATAATCATTACTCAACTAAAGTTTGACACTGATCAATTGAAGAGCCAATGGATAATAGAAAAACTGAAAAAGGAAAATATGTGTATATTGTTTACCCTGGGAGTTGCTATCTTCACTTCTAGAGCTCGGTTCCCAAGAAAATGCTCACATTCAAGAACATTCTGAAAGAATGATGAAAAATGATTCAGATGTAGGTCAATGGAAAGGTGTTAACAAACTACTTTCCTAACATAAGTAAGGTGCTACTGAGCTACCTTGCAATGGCTTGAGAAAAAGAGTATAATCAATGAAGTCAAATAGAGAGGATGGGCAGATATTCATTTTACAACCTTGACATCATCAGCCGATGAGAACGTTACGTAGCCAAACCCACGAGACCGACCGGAAAAGCGATCCTATTTTTCAAGAAGCAAGATATACTGGGGTAAATCGGTACAGCAATCAGTGTATAGATGAGCCAATCATGCTGTGAGCTGGTAAACACTGCATGATGGTATAGATAGTTTTTTTTTTGCAAGGAATGGTATAGATAGCTGTGGACTATGACTTCAGAAACTTAATCACCGTTGAATTTAAATATATGTCGGATATCTACGTTGGGAAATTGGGTCTTAATTATTCCTATAAAGGAAGATAACATAAAACAATTCAAAATCTCAAAGCGCATATCACAAAGAATATTAGCACATAGTATAATATATATTCCAAAGCAAACTCGGTCTTAAAAGGAATAGAATGTGCAATATATTAACAAACAGACAAAGTATAAGAGGGGTGTATAATTTGTACTGTATAATCAATGAAAGAGGAAACTAATGAGCATTTGACATGAAATGTGAAATTGCTGGAAACCTTCATGACAACACAATCCTCCAGGGGTCCAAACTTGGCCATATGCTTTCGTAATCCTTCGCTGTCCACATCCCAAGGGAGCCCAAAAACCTAAGCACATTAACGTCACATCCTCGTTACGCAGCAAGAGATGCATTTATGTATTACAGAATGTTTTTCTTGAGGGAACTTAAGTTCAGAACCTTACCACAAGCTTTGTGGCCATTATTATACTGGTTCCAGAGGAAAGTAACACAAACCCTTCAGCTCTGTTCTGGTGACTGCTTCTGGGCCCAGGAACACTCTCAAGCAGCCTTCCCTGTTCCCAATAACCACCAAGCTATCATGAGGAGGCAGGTTGACAACTTTTAGTCTTGACGAACGTCGTCGAAAAAATACACACACATGGATAAACAAAATCTGTCCATCTAGGCATCTATGCTAAACACTGAAAAGCAAACAAAATGGAGCTACGCCAGTGCAGAAACCTCTCGGGATGGCAAAAAGACAGGTGCTTTAACACAAATGTGCTCGTCCACAAGCTAAAGGGGCACAGCATCATGCAGCAACTTGCTAGTGCCAGTGTATGTATGGACAAAAGACAACCTGATTAGTGTCAGTGTCAAGGGGACAGGGGCGGGCCTGACGAGGGGAGCAGCAACTTGCCCCCAAATGATTGATTTTTGGAAAACAAGCCGCGATTTGCAGTGCCCCACCAAAGGGAGCCGCGACAAGCTGAGACTGGGGGCATCCGTCCCAGAAGGAAACAGATTTTTGGGGCGCGTTGCTCTGGCTCGGGGCAGAGCTAGGGTTCGTCGCCGGCCGACGGAGCAAAGAAATCGATCCCAGGTCGGGGACGGGTGGGTGGATCTAGAACGAGGCCATTCCGGTGGAGCGCGGGAGAGGGAGGGACGACGGGTCGAGAGGGGGAGTAGTGTACCTCCGAGGCGGCGCGCTCCGGTGGAAGGAGGGGCGTCCGCCGGAGCGGAGAGGGGATGGCTTCCGTCGGAGTACAGTCGCCGCTGGGTGTGCTGCTGGTCCTTTCTTATTCTCCTTATTATTTCTTTTTTACTCCTACTAGATTATTAGAGAAGATAGACGACTGTTGCGGGACACTGCGCTTACCATTGTTTTTTGCAGAAAAGGGCTTCCGTTTTTTCCTTTATCGAAGTTATGGCCTTTGCGTTGAATGCAGCGGCCAGGAGTCGACTGTTAACACTGCGGTTATCATACGGAAGAGAAGAGTTTTTTTCTCTTTTTCGAGAAAACTTTCAATCTATTCATTTTCAATCATTTTTGGTACAACGAACATTGGAAATAATGAAAATTACATCCAGATTCATAGACCACCTAGCGACGACTACAAGCACTGAAACGAGCCGAAGACACGCCGCCGTCATTGCCCCTCCCTCGCTGGAGCCATAGTAGACAATCGGAAAGTCGTGCTAAACCCCCATAGGACCAGCGCAACAGAGCAACAACCATCGCCGATGAAAAGTAGTATAGATCGGAAGGATCCAACCTGAAAACAAATGAACATAGACGGACGACAACCAGATCTGATCAAATCCATCAAGAATAGATTCACCAGAGACACACCTTCACACGCCCAGCAATGATAATAGACACGCCATCGGGATAAGGGCTAGACAGGGAGAACCTTATTCCATTTTCAGGGAGTCACCGTCATCTTGGCTTCTTAAGCATGACGCAAACCTTAACAAAACACGAAGAAACAACAAAAAACATAGCCCTCCCACCGGCAAGGGCTGAGATCCACTGGCCGCTGGCCTTAAAGCCACCGGAGACAAGGAACGAGTTGACTGCTAATTTGATAACACCTCGGTGAAAAGTAAATATAAAGGGCACGAACCAACCCCTCCCTCAAGCGAGAAAATGGCATCGAAAACGCGCGACCATACACGCTAGCACGACAAGCAAATGTGGAAGAGGAAAAACTCATTTGCATCGTACCCTCCACACAACCTCCGCCGAGCAATCATCCCAATGAGGGGTGGGAAGACCCCGACATTGCTCCCTAAGGAGCACAGAAGACGACTCACTAGAGCATCGAAGAGGAGAAAAACGAAACCCATTATGCAAGGAGCGGGTCTGGGCCACCCCAACATCGGTGGAGATGAAAGTGTGTCTCCTAAACCAAACAACGTCCTTCACTCTCAAAGCTCCAATGACCACCACAACTATAAATCTATGGTACGCCTAAGCGTACTCTCCAAAAAAAAGAGCTTCAATGACCACCGCAACTTGGTGTTGTGGTCTTAACATACAAATTGCGTCCCTTATAGATTGCCTTCACCCTCTTCTAAGGCCAACGCCTCGACTTTCATCTACCGCTTGTTCTTGCAAGATCCGCTCCCACATAGCTAGATATACTTAGATCTATACCCTGGCCAAGCACGACCAGTCACAAGACCGCCATCCCCACATACTATAACCTTACCATATGTGTGCTAAAGCCAAGCAAAATGGCATGGAACACGCCGGCCACACCATATCGGTAGCTAAGAAGTGCCTCCTGACACCCCCCCACCCACGCGCCATCCTCCAGTAAGGCCCAGTGGGCCTTTGAATGGCACCACACTCGAGCCACTTATGAAACTCGGATCCCTGCCCAGCCACACCAGGTGCGCTCACCCTGCTTCCCTGCGCTTGATGATGGACACCTTACTCCAAATACCTTCTAAAACCTCGAGTCATGCTTGTCCACCTGGATGTGCATAAGCCTGATGATACGTCTTCAACGTATCTACTTTTTCAAACACTTTTGCCCTTATTTTGGACTCTAACTTGCATGATTTGAATGAAACTAACCCGGACTAACGTTGTTTTCAGCAGAACTGCCATGATGTTGTTTTATGTGTAGAAAACAAAAGTTCTCGGAATGTCCTGAAAATCCACGGAGGCACTTTTTGGAAAATATAAAAAATACTGGCGAAAGAATCAAGACCAGGGGGCCCACACCCTGTCCATGAGGGTGGGGGGCGTGCCCACCCCCCTGGGCGCGCCCCCCAGTCTCGTGGGCCCCCTGAGGCTCCGCCGACCTCAACTCCAACTCCATACATTCCGTTTCACGGAGAGAAAAATCAGAGATAAAGTTTTATCGCGTTTTACGATACGGAGCCGCCGCCAAGCCCTAATCTCTCTCGGGAGGGCTGATCTGGAGTCCGTTCGGGGCTCCAAAGAGGGGGACTCGTCACCGTCATCATCATCAACCATCCTCCATCACCAATTTCATGATGCTCACCGCCGTGCGTGAGTAATTCCATCATAGGCTTGGTGGACGGTGATGGGTTGGATGAGATTTACCATGCAAACAAGTTAGTTTTGTTAGGATTTTATCCCTAGTATCCACTATGTTCTGGGATTGATGTTGCTATGACTTTGCTATGCTTAATGCTTGTCACTAGGGCCTGAGTGCCATGATTTCAGATCTGAACCTATTATGTTTTCATGAATATATGTGTGTTCTTGATCCTATCTTGCAAGTCTATAGTCACCTATTATGTGTTATGATCCGACAACCCCTAAGTGACAATAATCGGGATACTTCTCGGTGATGACCGTAGTTTGAGGAGTTCATGTATTCACTATGTGCTAATGCTTTGTTCCGGTTCTCTATTAAAAGGAGGCCTTAATATCCCTTAGTTTCCGTTAGGACCCCACTGCCACGGGAGGGCAGGACAAAAGATGTCATGCAAGTTCTTTTCCATAAGCACGTATGACTATATATTGAATACATGCCTACATTATATTGATGAACTGGAGCTAGTTCTGTGTCACCCTATGTTATAGCTATTACATGAGGAATCGCATCCGACATAATTATCCATCACTGATCCATTGCCTACCAGCTTTTCACATATTGTTCTTCGCTTATTTACTTTTCCGTTGCTACTGTTACAATCACTACAAAACCCAAAAATATTACTCTTGCTATCGTTACCTTTATTATCATACTACTTTGCTACTAAATACTTTGCTGCAGATACTAAGTTATCCAGGTGTGGTTGAATTGACAACTCAACTGCTAATACTCAAGAATATTCTTTGGCTCCCCTTGTGTCGAATCAATAAATTTGGGTTGAATACTTTACCCTCGAAAGTTGTTGTGATCCCCTATACTTGTGGGTTATCAAGACTAATTTCTGGCGCCGTTGCCGAGGAGCATAGCTCTATTCTCTGAGTCACTTGGGATTTATATCTGTTGATCACTATGAGGAACTTGAAAGACGAAAGAACCAAGATTTTGCCCTCAACTACGAGGGGAGGTAAGGAACTTCCATCTAGCTCTGCACTAGATTCTCCTTCTGTTATTAGTAAACTTGCGACACCTAAACCTGCTACTGCTATGAACTCTGATATGTCGCATGTTATTGATGATGCCACTTCTGCCATGTATGATACTTCTGATGAAACTACTTCTGTGTGTGATACTACTTTGCCATTAGGTGAATTTCTTGATGAACAACTTGCTAGGGCTAGAGAGAATGAAATTATTGAAGATGCTATTATTGATGATAGTGATGATGAAAATTCTCCCAATGATTATGAATTGCCTGTTGTTCCCGAGGGTTATGTTATGAATGAAGAAGCTGCTAGAGCTATCTTTGCTTGCAATGATAGATATGATCTTAAAAAGTTATTAGCCAAATGGAAGCAGCAGTCTCTTAATGCTAGAATGAAACCTGATCCTGCTTTTGCTACTTCACCTATCTGTGTTACTGATAAGGATTATGAATTCTCTGTTGATCCTGAGATTATTACTTTAGTTGAATCTGATCCTTTTTATGGCCTTGAATCTGAAACTGTTGTGGCACATCTTACCAAGTTGAATGATATAGCCACCATGTTTACTCATGATGATAAATCTCGCTACTATTATATCCTTAAGATATTTCCATTCTCATTAAAGGGTGATGCTAAGACTTGGTATAATTCTCTTGCTCCTGGTTGTGTGTTTAGTCCCCAGGATATGATTTATTACTTCTCTGCTAAATATTTCCCTGCTCATAAAAAACAAGCTGCCTTGCGGGAAATATATAATTTTGTGCAAATCAAAGAAGAGAGTCTCCCACAAGCTTGGGGGAGGCTTCTCCGGTTACTTAGTTCTTTGCCTGATCATCCTCTTAAGAAAAATGAAATACTTGATATCTTTTATAATGGACTAACCGATGCTTCCAAGGACTACTTGGATAGTTGTGCTGGTTGTGTTTTCAAGAAAAGAACAGTCGACGAAGCTGAATTATTATTGAATAATATGTTGACTAATGAAAATAATTGGAATCTTCCTTAGCCAATTCCTGAGGCAATTCCTGAACCAATTGAGCCAACTCCTGAGCCTATTCCTAAACCCACTCCGAAGAAGAGAGGTGTTTTATTTCTCAGTCCTGAAGATATGCAAGAGGCAAAGAAATCAATGAAAGAAAAAGGTATTAAAGTTGAAGATGTTAAGAATTTATCACCTATTGAAGAAATACATGGCCTTAATATACCGCCTGTTGAAGAACCACATTGTCTTAATAACCCGACACAGGTAGTAAAGGTAAATTCTCTCTATAGATATGATAAAGTTGAAATCCCCTCTACTAAATTTCATAGCCCATGCTTAGATGAATTTGATGACTTTATGGCTAGACAAGAAAGTTTTAATGCTTATGTTGGTAGAGAATTAAAGAATAATGCTTTCGAGATAGGACGCGTGAGCGATAATATGGCTAGAGTTAAAGGTGAACTTAAACTCATTAACAAATATGGTTCTATGGTTGCCACTCAAGCTGAACAAGTACTTAAAGCTCAAAATGATTTGCTTGATGAATTAAATAATAAAAATGACTTTGTTGTTAGAGTGGCTACTAGAACTGGTAGAATGACTCAGGAACCTTTGTATCATGAAGGCCACACTAACAGAATCGAGCAACATTCTCAAAGAAATAATTTAGAAGCACCTAGTTCTTCTAAAAAGAAGAAAAAGAAAAACGATAGGACTTTGCATGCTTCTAGTGAACCTGCGGTAGACACACCTGAGAATCCCAATGATATTTCTATCTCTGATGCTGAAACACAATCAGGTGATGAACACGAACCTAGTGATAATGTTAATGATAATGTTCATGTTGATGCTCAACCTAGCAAAAACAATGATGTAGAGATTGAACCTGTTGTTGATCTTGATAACCCACAATCAAAGAATCAACGTTATGATAAGAGAGATTTTGTTGCTAGGAAGCACGGTAGAGAAAGAGAACCGTGGGTTCAGAAACCCATGCCCTTTCCTCCTAAACCATCCAAGACAAAGGATGATGAGGATTTTGAGCGCTTTGCTGAAATGATTAGACCTATCTTCTTACGTATGCGCTTAACTGATATGCTTAAAGTAAACCCTTATGCTAAGTATATGAAGGATATCATTACAAACAAAAGAAAGATACCGGAAGCTGAAATTTCCACCATGCTTGCTAATTACACTTTTAAGGGTGGAATACCAAAGAAACTTGGAGATCCCGGGGTACCAACCATACCATGCTCCATTAAAAGAAATTACGTTAGAACTGCTTTATGTAATCTTGGAGCCGGTGTTAGTATTATGCCTCTCTCTTTATATCATAGACTTGAATTGAATAAGTTGACACCTACTGAAATATCTTTGCAAATGGCTAATAAATCAACTGCTATACCTGTCGGTATTTGTGAGGATGTGTCTGTTGTGGTTGCAAATGTCACTATCTTAACGGACTTTGTTATTCTTGATATTCCTAAGGACGATAGTATGTCGATTATCCTTGGTAGACACTTTTTGAATACTGCAAGGGCTGTTATCGATTGCAACAAAGGCAATGTCACTTTTCATGTTAATGGTAATGATCATACGGTACACTTTCCGAGGAAACAATCTCAAGTTCATAGCATCAATTCTATTGGAAAAATTCCAACTATCATTATTGGAGGTTTTGAATTTCCTCTCCCTACTGTCAAGAAAAAAATATGATATTCTTATTATTGGGGATGTTCATATCCCTGTTGAGGTAACTTAGTGTTATTCCAAGTTTCTCCGGTTCTGTGTTATTCGGAATGGGTTTGCTAATAAGACTTGATCAACCTTGTTAGTGGATTCATTTTGATGATCATGATATGGATGAAACTAGAAGGGACAACCTTCTCTACCCTCTTTTTACTTTCTGTTATTTAGAATAAATAAAGCAAAAATAGTATTATCTGTCTGTTTTCTGAATTATCCGTGCACTAAAAAATATCCCGAAAATAAAAGTGCTCCAAATGCCCTGCAAATTTAGCATGATTTTTTATGGAATATTTGAGGATTTTAGGCACCGAAATCACTGCAGGAGGGGCAAGCACCAGGCCACGAGAGTGGAGGGCGCGCCCACCTACCCTGAGCGCACCCCCTGTCTCATGGGCCCCCGGTGGCCCCCCTCCACTTATGCCAGCACACACACACTCCATCTTCTTCCCAAAAAATCCCCATCCAGCTCAAGCACGAGTTCTAGCTCATTTTGCTGCGATTTTTGATCTCCTTGCTCAAAGCTCCATTCACAAAACTACTTTAGGAGATTGTTGCATGGTATGTGACTCCTCCATTGGTCCAATTAATTTTTGTTCTAGTGCTTTATTCATTGCAAAATTTTGCTGCATAGGTCACCATGTTCTTGGGCATGCATATTAAATTTATGAGGTCCCAAGCAATTCTAATGCATGATATAGGCTCTAGGCACTTGTAGGAGTAGTTGCTATCAATCTTGTTTACTTTTATTCACTTTTATTTTGAAGTTACTAAAATTTCAGAAATTTTTCAGAAAACAAATTATGTCTAGGAGAATGTACCAGGTGGTTCCTCGGTAAAGAAAGGACCCAGGATTGCTATACGTGAGCAAGACGTTGAATTACCGAGGGATGCAGATATTCGAGCTTATGAGTGGTCATCCGATGATTTTATGGTTGATACGTCTCTGTCGTATCTATAATTTTTTATTGTTCCATGCCAATATTATTCAACTTTTATATACTTTTTGGCAACTTTTTATACTATTTTTTGGGACTAACATATTGATCCAGTGCCGAGTGCCAGTTCCTGTCTGTTGCATGTTTTTTGTTTCGCAGAAACCCAATATCAAATGGAGTCCAAACGGGATAAAAACGGACGGAGATTTTTTTGGAATATTTATGATTTTTGGGAAGTAAAATCAACGCGAAACAGTGTCCGGGGTGGCCACGAGACAGGGGGGCGCGCCCTCCCCCCTGGGTGCAGCCTGGGCTCTCGTGGGCCACCCGTAAGGCAGTTGACGCTCTTCTTTGGACGCAAAAAGCTAATTTTATGAGAAAGATCTGGGCGAAAGATTCACCCCAATCGGAGTTACGGATCTCCAGATATAAAAGAAACGATGAAGGGGTAGAATCAGAGAACGCAGAAACAGAGAGATAGATCCAATCTCGGAGGGGCTCTCGCCCCTCCCACGCCATGGGAGCCAAGGACCAGAGGGGAAACCATTCTCCCATCTAGGGAGGAGGTCAAGGAAGAAGAAGAAGAAGGGGGGCTTTCTCCCCCTTGCTTCCGGTGGCGCCGGAACGCCACCGGGGGCCATCATCATCACCACGATCTTCACCAACACCTCCGCCATCTTCACCAACATCTCCATCACCTTCCCCCATCTCTATGCAGTGGTGTAACCCCTCTCTTACCCGCTGTAATCTCTACTTAAACATGGTGCTCAACGCTATATATTATTTCCCAATGATGTATGGCTATCTTATGATGTTTGAGTAGATCCGTTTTGTCCTATGGGTTAATTGACGATCGTGATTGGTTTGAGTTGCATGTTTTATTATTGGTGCTGTCCTATGGTGCCCTCCGTGTCGCGCAAGCGTGAGGGATTCCCGCTGTAGGGTGTTGCAATGCGTTCATGATTCGCTTATAGTGGGTTGCGTGAGTGACTGAAACACAAACCCGAGTAAGGGGATTGTTGCGTATGGGATAAAAGGGGACTTGATACTTTAATGCTATGGTTGGGTTTTACCTTAATGAATCTTTAGTAGTTGCGGACGCTTGCTAGAGTTCCAGTCATAAGTGCATATGATCCAAGTAGAGAAAGTATGTTAGCTTATGCCTCTCCCTCAAATAGAATTGCAACAGTGATTACCGGTCTAGTTATCGATTGCCTTGGACAAATAACTTTCTCTTAACAAAAAGCTCTCTACTAATATTTACTTTATTGCATCTTTATCTAAACAGCCCCTAGCTTTTATTTACGTGCTCTTTATTATCTTGTAAAGCTATCCAACAACACCTACGAAGTACTTCTAGTTTCATACTTGTTCTAGGTAAAGCGAATGTCAAGCGTGCGTAGAGTTGTATCGGTGGTCGATAGAACTTGAGGGAATATTTATTCTACCTTTAGCTCCTCGTTGGGTTCGACACTCTTACCTATCAAAAACTATTGCGATCCCGTATACTTGCGGGTTATCAAGACCTTTTTCTGTCGCCGTTGCCGGGGAGTCATAGCATGGGGTGAATATTCTCGTGTGTGTTTGTTTGCTTTATCACTAAGTAATTTTTATTTGCTATTCTTAGTTGTTTCCTATCTTTAGTTATGGGTAGGAAATGCAAAATACCAAAAAAATTAGTTTACCTACTGAACCAGTGGTTGAAGAACCACTCAAAATCTATCACACTACTGAAGCTTTTTACTTGGATCATCTTCGATCCCTATGTGCTCGTGCTAAAACCCCAACTAGCTTAGTTGAGGGAAAATCTTTAGATGAACATGCTTGTTATGTGCGACACCGTATATCTGAAAAAGGGAAACTATTATGGGATCAAATTCAACATTTGCAATGCTATGCTTGGAATTTATGTGAAATATATGATGTTACTTGTGTTGGGAACGTAGTAATTTCAAAATTTTCCTACGCACACGCAAGATCATGGTGATGCATAGCAACGAGAGGGGAGAGTGTAATCTACATACCCTTGTAGACCGAAAGCGGAAGCGTTAGAACAACGCGGTTGATGTAGTCGTACGTCTTCACGGCCCGACCGATCAAGCACCGAAACTACGGCACCTCCGAGTTCTAGCACACGTTCAGCTCGATGATGTCCCTCGAACTCCGATCCAGCCGAGTGTTAAGGGAGAGTTCCGTCAGCACGACGGCGTGGTGACGATCTTGATGTTCTACCGTCGTAGGGCTTCGCCTAAGCACCGCTACAATATTATCGAGGAGGACTATGGTGGAGGGGGGCACCGCACACGGCTAATAGATCTCAAGGATCAATTGTTGTTGTGTCTTTGGGGTGCCCCCCTGCCCCCATATATATAGGAGCAAGGGGGGAGGCGGCCGACCTATGGGGGAGGCGCACCAAGGGGGAGTCCTACTCCCACCGGGAGTAGGACTCCTCCTTTCCTTGTTGGAGAAGAAAAGAGGAGAAGAGGGAGAAGGAAAAGGGGGCTGGCCCCCTTGTCCAATTCGGACCAGAGGGGGGGCGCAGGCCTCCTTCGTTTTGGCCTCTCTCCTCTATTCCCGTATGGCCCAATAAGGCCCATATACTCCCCGGCAAATTCCCGTAACTCTCCGGTACTCCGAAAAATACCCGAATCACTCGGAACCTTTCCGAACTCCGAATATAGTCGTCCAATATATCAATCTTTACGTCTCGACCATTTCGAGACTCCTCGTCATGTCCCCGATCTCATCTGGGACTCCGAACTCCTTCGGTACATCAAAACTCATAAACTCATAATATAATTGTCATCGAAACCTTAAGCGTGCGGACCCTACGGGTTCGAGAACAATGTAGACATGACCTAGAACTATTCTCGGTCAATAACCAATAGCGGAACCTGGATGCTCATATTGGCTCCCACATATTCTACGAAGATCTTTATCGGTCAAACCGCATAACAACATACGTTGTTCCCTTTGTCATCGGTATGTTACTTGCCCGAGATTCGATCGTCGGTATCCAATACCTAGTTCAATCTCGTTACTGGCAAGTCTCTTTACTCGTTACGTAATGCATCATTCCATAACTAAATCATTAGTTACATTGCTTGCAAGGCTTATAGTGATGTGCATTACCGAGAGGGCCCAGAGATACCTCTCCGACAATCGGAGTGACAAAACCTAATCTCGAAATACGCTAACCCAACATGTACCTTTGGAGACACCTGTAGTACTCCTTTATAATCACCCAGTTACGTTGTGACGTTTGGTAGCACCCAAAGTGTTCCTCCGGTAAACGGGAGTTGCATAATCTCATAGTTACAGGAACATGTATAAGTCATGAAGGAAGCAATAGCAATATACTAAACGATCAAGTGCTAGGCTAACGGAATGGGTCATGTCAATCACATCATTCTCCTAATGATGTGATCCCATTAATCAAATGACAACACATGTCTATGGTTAGGAAACATAACCATCTTTGATTAATGAGCTAGTCAAGTAGAGGCATACTAGTGACTATATGTTTGTCTATGTATTCACACATGTATCATGTTTTCGGTTAATACAATTCTAGCATGAATAATAAACATTTATCATGATATGAGGAAATAAATAATAACTTTATTATTGCCTCTAGGGCATATTTCCTTCAACTTGTTGTTCTGAAAACCCTAAGAAACACCTTCCCTACCAATGTGGGTTTATTGATAATGGAATCATATCTTCGTATGCTAAGGGTGTTTATAATTACTATGATGTTCAACAAATTGAATAATTTGTTGCTTTTAAGGGTGCTTTTGAAATTGCTTCTTTGATTGAAAAGTATGATGATACTCTTTACAAATCTGAAAGTTTTGCCATACTTGAATATTGTTATGATAATTATGCTTCTAATGCCTATGTTAAACCATATATTGAGAAATTCTCCGCTATCCAAGAAGAGACTAATATTTTGCAGGAAGCTATGGAAGAAGAAATTGATGAAACTGTGAGCTCATTGGATGAAAAAGATGATGAGGAGAGCGAATAACAAAAGGAGGAAGAGCGGATTAGCTACCCGTGCCCACCTTCTAATGAGAGTAACTCTTCAACTCACACATTGTTTAATTTCCCTTCATGCTTACTGAAGGATGATTGCTATGATGATTACTATGATGATTGATATGATGATTGTTATGATCCCGTTGATTCCCTTGAAATATCCCCTTTTGATGATGCTTGCTATGCTTGTGGCCAAGATGCCAATATGAATTATGCTTATGGAGATGAACTTGCTATAGTTCCTTATGCTAAACATTAAATTGTTGCTATTGCACCCATGCATGATAGTCCTATTATCTTTTTGAATTCTCCCAACTACGCTATATCGGAGAAGTTTGTGCTTATTAAGGATTATATTGATGGGTTGCCTTTTTCCATTGCACATGATGATTTTGATAGATATAATATGCATGTGCTTGCTGCTCCTACTTGCAATTATTATGATAGAGGAACTACATCTCCGCCTCTTTATGTTTTCCATACGATAAAATTGCAAGAAACTGCTTATACTATGCATTGGCCTTTACTTGGTGTGCATGAATTATTCTTTTATGACATGCCGATGCATAGGAAGAGAGTTAGACTTCGTTGTTTCATGATATATGTTACTTTGTGCTCACTACTAAATTACAAATCATTGTTAATTAAAAATGGCTTTGATATACCTTGGGATCCGGGTGGATTCATTACTTGAGCACTAAATGCCTAGCTTAATGGCTTTAAAGAAAGCGCTGCCAGGGAGACAACCTGGAAGTTTTAGAGAGTCATTTATTTCTGTTGAGTGCTTTCATATAGTTTAAAAACAAAAAAAATAAAGAGGGGAACCTAAAACTTTTCAAAAAGGAAAGTGAAAGTGAGAGAGACAAGCATTGTTGAAGTGGGAGAGCTCCTTGAACTTTGTTCATGCTCACGGAAACTTTGTGAATCTTGATTACAGAAAATTTTCAACAAAAATAATTACCCCCTTGTACAATTCCATTGTATTATAAAAATAACGTGCCAAGGTTTGCCTTTAGGATGTTTACAATGCTTGTTGGTTTGTACTTTGTACGGTGCAGGACAGAAACTTTGGCTGTAGTGCGCGTTTACAATTTTAACTGAAACATCAATTGTTTCTGATTCCTTTTGCAATGTCTTGCTATACAACTTTTTTATTTTTCCTAATTTTGGTAGAATTTTTGAGGTACCATAAGTATGGTGAATGTTCAGATTACTACAGACTGTTCTGTTTTTGACAGATTCTGTTTTTGATGCATAGTTTGCTTGTTTTGATGAATCTATCAATTTATATTAGTGGATTAAGCCATGAAAAAGTTATATTACAGTAGACGCAATGCAAAAACAAAATATGAATTGGTTTGCAACAGTACTTAGGGTGGTGATTTGCTTTATTATACTAACGGATCTTACCGAGTTTTTTTGTTGAAGTTTTGTGTGGATGTAGTGTCTAATCGAGGATGTCTCGATATGAGGAAAAGGAAGAGAGGCAAGAGCTCAAGCTTGGGGATGCCCGAGGCACCCCAAGTAAATATTCAAGGAGACTCAAGCGTCTAATCTTGGGGATGCCCCGGAAGGCATCCCCTCTTTCTTCAACAAGTATCGGTATGTTTTCGTATTCGTTTCGTTCATGCATTATGTGCAAGTCTTGGAGCGTCTTTTTCATTTAGTTTTCATTTTTCTTTTATGCACCATGCTGGTATGATATAGTCCTTGGTTGATTTATAGAATGCTCATTGCACTTCACTTAAATCTTTGAGTATGGCTTTATAGAATGCTTCACGTGCTTCACTTATATCATTTGAAGTTTGGATTGCCTGTTTCTCTTCATATAGAAAACCGCCATTTGTAGAATGCTCTTTTGCTTCAATTATAATTGTTAGAGCGTGGGCACATATTTTTTAGAAAGAACTATACTCTCTTGTTTCACTTATATCAATTTAGAGAGATGACAGGAATTGGTCATTCACATGGTTAGTCATAAAATCCTACATAAACTTGTAGATCGCTGAATATGATATGTTTGATTCCTTGCAATAGTTTTGTGATATTAGAGTTATGCTAGTGGGTGATTGTGGATTAGTAGAAATACTTGTGTTGAGGTTTGTGATTCCCGTAGCATGCACGTATGGTGAACCGCATTGTGATGAAGTTGGAGCATAATTTTATTTATTGATTGTCTTCCTTATGAGTGGCGGTCGGGGACGAGCGATGGTATTTTCCTACCAATCTACCCCCCTAGGAGTATGCGCATAGTACTTTGTTTTCAATGGCTTGTAGATTTTTGCAATAAGTATATGAGTTCTTTATGACTAATGTTGAGTCCATGGATTATATGCACTCTCACCCCTCCATCATCGCTAGCCTCTTCGGTACCGTGCATTGCCCTTTCTCACCTCGAGAGTTGGTGCAAACTTCACCGGTGCATCCAAACCCCGTGATATGATACGCTCTGTCACACATAATCCTCCTTATATCTTCCTCAAAACAGCCACCATACCTACCTATCATGGCATTTCCATAGCCATTCCGAGATATATTGCCATGCAACTTTCATCATCATCATCATATACATGACTTGAGCTTTTCATTGTCATATTGCTTTGCATGATCGTAAGATAGCTAGCATGATGTTTTCATGGCTTGTCCGTTTTTTGATGTCATTGCTATGCTAGATCATTGCACATCCCGGTGCACCGCCGGAAGCATTCATATAGAGTCATATCTTTGTTCTAGATATTGAGTTGTAAGTAAATAAAAGTGTGATGATCATCATTATTAGAACATTGCCCCAGTGAGGAAAGGCTGAAGGAGACTATGATTCCCCCACAAGTCAGGATGAGACTCCAGACTTTATGAAAAATAAAAGAGGCCAAAGAAGCCCAAAAAAAAGAGGCCAAAGAAGCCCACCAAAAAGGAAAAAATAAAAAAAAAAGAAGGAAAAAAGTGAAAATAAAAAATGAGAGAAAAAGAGAGAAGGGGCAATGTTACTATCCTTTTACCACACTTGTGCTTCAGAGTAGCACCATGTTCTTCATAGAAAGAGTCTCCTATGCTTTCACTTTCATATACTAGTGGGAATTTTCATTATAGAACTTGGCTTGTATATTCCGATGATGGGCTTCCTCGAATGCCCAAGGTCTTCATGAGCAAGCAAGTTGGATGCACACCCACTTAGTTTTAGTTTGAGCTTTCATACACTTATAGCTCTAGTGCATCCGTTCCATGGCAATCTCTACTCACTAACATTGATATCTATTGATGGGCATCTCCATAGCCTGTTGATACGCCTAGTTGATGTGAAACTTTCTCCCTTTTTGTCTTCTCCACATAACCTCCACCATCATATTCTATTCCACCTATAGTGCTATATCCATGGCTCACGCTCATGTATTGCGTGAAAGTTGAAAAAGTTTGAGATTACTAAAGTATGAAACAATTGCTTGGCTTGTCATCGGGGTTGTGCATGATTAAATACTTTGTGTGATGAAGATAGAGCAATAGCCAGACTATATGATTTTGTAGGGATAACTCTCTTTGGCCATGTTGTTTTGAAAAGACATGATTGCTTTATTGGTACGCTCGAAGTATTATTGTTTTTTATGTCAAATGATAGACTATTGCCTTGAATCACTCGTGTCTTAATATTCATGCCATGATCAGACATATGACCAAGATTATGCTAGGTAGCATTCCACATCATTTTTTTTATCATTTACCTACTCGAGGATGAGCAGGAATTAAGCTTGGGGATGCTGATACGTCTCCGTCGTATCTATAATTTTTGATTGTTCCATGCCAATATTATTCAACTTTTATATACTTTTGGCAACTTTTTATACTATTTTTTGGGACTAACATATTGATCCAGTGCCAAGTGCCAGTTCCTGTCTGTTGCATGTTTTTTGTTTCGCAGAAACCCAATATCAAACGGAGTCCAAATAGGATAAAAATGGACGGAGAATTTTTTGTAATATTTATGATTTTTGGGAAGTAAAATCAACGCGAAACAGTGTCCGGGGTGGCCACGAGACAGGGGGGCGCGCCCTACCCCCCTGGGTGCAGCCTGGGCTCTCGTGGGCCACCCGTAAGGCGGTTGACGCTCTTCTTTTGGCGCAAGAAAGCTAATTTTATGAGAAATATCTGGGCGAAAGATTCACCCCAATCGGAGTTACGGATCTCCAGATATAAAGGAAACAGTGAAGGGGTAGAATCAGAGAATGCAGAAATAGAGAGATAGATTCAATCTTGGAGGGGCTCACGCCCCTCCCACGCCATGGGAGCCAAGGACCAGAGGGTAAACCCTTCTCCCATCTAGGGGGAGGTCAAGGAAGAAGAAGAAGAAGGGGGCTCTCTCCCCCTTGCTTCCGGTGGCGCCGGAACGCCGCCGGGGGCCATCATCATCACCGCGAAATTCACCAACACCTCCGCCATCTTCACCAACATCTCCATCACCTTCCCCCATCTCTATGCAGCAGTGTAACCCCTCTCTTACCCGCTGTAATCTCTACTTAAACATGGTTCTCAACGCTATATATTATTTCCCAATGATGTATGGCTATCTTATGATGTTTGAGTAGATCTGTTTTGTCCTATGGGTTAATTGATGATCGTGAATGGTTTGAGTTGCATGTTTTATTATTGGTGCTGTCCTATGGTGCCCTCCGTGTCGCGCAAGCGTGAGGGATTCCCGCTGTAGGGTGTTGCAATGCGTTCATGATTCGCTTATAGTGGGTTGCGTGGGTGACTGAAACACAAACCCGAGTAAGGGGATTGTTGCGTATGGGATAAAAGGGGACTTGATACTTTAATGCTATGGTTGGGTTTTACCTTAATGAATCTTTAGTAGTTGCGGACGCTTGCTAGAGTTCCAGTCATAAGTGCATATGATCCAAGTAGAGAAAGTATGTTAGCTTATGCCTCTCCCTCAAATAGAATTGCAACAGTGATTACCGGTCTAGTTATCGATTGCCTTGGACAAATAACTTTCTCGTAACAAAAAGCTCTCTACTAATATTTACTTTATTGCATCTTTATCTAAACAGCCCCTAGCTTTTATTTACGTGCTCTTTATTATCTTGCAAAGCTATCCAACAACACCTACAAAGTACTTCTAGTTTCATACTTGTTCTAGGTAAAGCGAAGTCAAGCGTGCGTAGAGTTGTATCGGTGGTCCATAGAACTTGAGGGAATATTTATTCTACCTTTAGCTCCTCGTTGGGTTCGACACTCTTACTTATCGAAAACTGTTGCGATCCCGTATACTTGCGGGTTATCAATGGTCGAAGCAGGCTTTAAGGAGGAATTTGACGTGTATATGCGTAATGCTGATCTGGAGGACTTCTTACAAGATAAGTGTCCTCAGTACTATCAATTGACTGATTCCTTTGTGCGGAGGTTTAAATATAACTGTACGCGTAATTCTCCTAGTGTCCTATTTGATATTTATGATACATCTTATACCATGGACTTAGATGATTTTACAACTGCTTGCAAACTTTCGCAGTGGGGTAATATTAATGACCCCCACAAATCTGAATTTATAGATTTCCTTGCTAGTATTACTGTGGGAGAATCCAGGGACATAGCACAAGCTACCATAGGGAGCATTCATTTTCCTTCTATACATTATTTTTCTCTCTTCATTGGTAGATGCATTAATGGTAAAGATGAAGCATGTCATATGTGTGCCCCTGATCTTTGTGTCCTCAAGAGTGCTGTGTTAGGTTATAAAGGTTATAACTTGGGGGCAATAGTGGCGCGTAGGTTGCAGAATAATGGTAGAGCTAGAAATTTATTTGGGGGAATTTATGCAATCTGTGTGGCAAATTATCTTGGAATAGCCCCACGAGAGGGGGATATGATGTTACCTCTTGCTTATTTAGATTATGACGCTATGGTCAACCATCATTTTCTTAGGAGGAATGAACAATTCCTCCAGTATCGACTAATCTATGAAAGACGCAACGCTGTCCATGTTACTCTTCCTGCTCCTCTCCTTTTTGATTACCAGGCAAAAGGAAGATATGTTGTTACCAGGGAGGAAGCAGCTGAACACGAGGGGAGAGCGGAGGCTGCTCGCCAACATGCCGCAGATCAGGAGGCAATTGCTGCTGCATCTCAGTACGACCCCAGCTACAACTACGGAGATCAGCCAGGCGGTCCTTGGTATTAGACCAACTTAGGCCAAAAGCCTAAGCTTGGGGGAGTACGTATTTCTCACCGACTTTACATTCATGTTCACACACTAGTCGTCGGTGCTCATACTCTTTCATTGTATTATCCATGTTAGTTTAATTTCTTTTTCTCGCTTTCTTCTTGTGTGTTTGTTAAACCTTGAGAAAAACCAAAAAAAATTAGTTAGTTTAATTTCCATGCTTGTAGTAGAATTAAAATGAAAACCCAAAAGATTTCTCGTTCTTCTTCTTATTTGTTGGGAGCTTTCCCGTGTAAATAGTTTTCTTTTCTTTTCTTTCCTTTGGGGGTCGAGAAGACCATATTGAAAATGTTTAGTGGCTCTCATATGCATGATTATTTATTTAACTTAGAGCCCATATACCTTGTCTTCTTTCTTGAGTTGAATGCTTGCAGATTCCATCTTAGTCCAATGCACGTGCACTATTATTATTATACACATCGTTCGGTCATGCAAGTGAAAGGCAATAATGACGATATATGATGGACTTATTGAGATGAGAAAAGCTGGTATGAACTCGACCTCTCTTGTTTTTTTAAATATGATGAGTTCATCGTTCCTGATTCAGCTTATTATGAAGTAAACATATTTGCAATGACATTTAGAGATTATAGTTGCTTGTGCCATGCTTGATTAGCTATGAGTTATAATGGTTTACCTTGCGTGCCAACATGCTATTAGAATGATTATGATGTGGTACGATGGGATGGTATCCTCCTTTAAATGAATTGAGTGACTCGACCTGGCACATGTTCACGCATGTAATTGAAATAAATCAACATAGCATTCACAATATTTATGGTCATGGTAGATTATATCCTACTCATGCTTGTACTCGATGTGAATTAATTTTAATGCATGTTTATGACTGTTGTCGCTCTCTCAGTTGGTCGCTTCCCAGTCGTTTGCTAGCCTTCACTTGTACTAAGCAGGAATACTGCTTGTGCATCCAAACTCCTTAAACCCCGAAGTTGTTCCATATGAGTCCACCATACCTACCTATAGGCAGTATTTACCTGCCGTTCCAAGTAAATTTGTATGTGCCAAACTCCAAACCTTTAAATGAAATTCTGTTTTGTATGCTCAAACAGCTCATGTTTCAACTAGGGCTGCCTATATCTTCCATGCTAGGTGGGTTATTCTCAAGAAGAATGGACTCCGCTCCTCATTCACAAGAAAGGGCCGGTAACCGGGATGCCCAGTCCCATGATCCAAAAAGATCAAACAAATCAAAATAATTAAACAAAACTCCCCCATGGCTGTTGTTAGTTGGAGGCACTCGTTGTTTCGAGCAAGCCATGGATTGATGCTTGTTGGTGGTTGGGGGAGTATAAACCTTTACCATTCTGTTTGGGAATTGCCTATAATGCATGTAGTATGGAAGATACAGCCATCTCATAGTTGTTGCGTTGACAACGAAAGTATGCCGCTCAAAATGTTATTCAATCTCTATTTTAAAAATCGAGCTCTGGCACCTCTACAAATCCCTGCTTCCCTCTGCGAAGGGCCTATCTATTTACTTTTATGTTGAGTCATCACCCTTCTTATTAAAAAGCACCACTAGAGAGCACACTGTCATTTGCATTCATTACTATTGGTTTATATTGGGTATGACTTGACTGGATCTCTTTTATCATGAATTACAATGTTTAGTCGGTCCTTGATCTTTAAAGGTGCTCTGCATTTATGTTTTGCGGTCTCAGAAAGGGCTAGCGAGATACCATTTTGTTATATCATGTTATGATTGTTTTGAAGAAGTGTTGTCATCCAAGTTTTATTATTATGGCTCGCTAGCTGATTATGCTATTGATATGAGTAATTGTGAGACCTGTGTGTTATTATGAGTATGGTTAGTTCATAATATTTGCTGACACCTGAATGCTGGCTTTGCATGTTTACAACAACAAGAGCAAACAGAGTTTGTAAAAGTTTTTCTTTATCACTTTCAGTTTATCAACTGAATTGCTTGAGGACAAGCAAAGGTTTAAGCTTGGGGGAGTTGATACGTCTCCAACGTATCTACTTTTCCAAACACTCACTACTAGGGAAAAGGCTAGCAGCAGCGCGGGTTTTAGATGTATCAGTAGCGCGGGGACAGACGCTACTAATAAGGCGCTACAACTAACAGATAGCAGTAGCGCGTGCTCACCGGCGCTACTGCTACACAAGTGTAGCAGCAACGTTGTTAGCGGAAGCTCGCTACTGCTAGTAGCTCTAGCACGCTTTGCCTGGATGCGCTACGGCTATCGCGGCGCTGCTGCTAACTTTTATACACTCGCTACTGCTAATTTAAGTAGGTTTTTTTTTGTTTTTTTGGCATATTTGTTTTGTATTTGAACATGCTTTATAGAAGAATCTTTAGCACATAGAAATGTCATCATGATACACATACAAATGCCTGCGAGACCACAAATGTAATCATAGCATGTACATACAAATAGTCTCATCATAATCATCATCCAACACAAAGTGATATCTTGTCATCATCTCAAAAATAGCGATACATGCAAGTCTCGAATACTTGCAACTACAACAACTTCATCCATCTAAACAAAGATATACGCAAGAAGTGCTATCACTATGAGTGAGAGCGGAACTATGCAGTACATGAGGTGGCGGTTACGAGTCCTCTCTCGCGCTAGCGTGAACCTCAAGTAACTAGATTCTCCTTCTTGTCTGCTTTTGAAGCCTTTATGGCTGGCGCTCGTGAACCCATTCAATTGCGCCTGACACTCATGCCACTCGTTGTACACCCCCGGAACCTTCCCTTTGTACACGACATAGCAATTCCATCTCGCCAACAAGAAACTAGGTACATGTTAGAGATGCATGTTCATGAAGAGGATGTACAATCATATATATGCAACAAAATATACTAGAGAAACACCGAAAAAGAAAGGGTTAGCAACTAGATGCAACATACAATATGCAAATTAATTAACTAGAGGTACGCAGGTCATCGTACGAAAACTAACAAAGTAGCGTTACGCAAGTTCGGCATGGACCATGGACATCACAAAGTTTCATCGCTACAAAAAGTATACAAGTTCAACCGACACATATCATCATCATCAGCATCATAAATCACTAGAAGTTCCATCCTTCCATATCATCGAGGACGAACCCTAGCTTCTTGAACAGCGTGAGGTCTAGACGTTGCATGCCTATGCGAGTTCGGACGTCAGCTCGCGATATAGGGCCGTGGTGGAACATCCCCTTCTCATCAACGACTTCTTTCATGATGATCGTCGCAATGTTGCTTTGGATGCGAAAGAAGTCATCTCTAAGTTTATAATCCGCTTCTCCATGAGATTCTAGCCACTTGTGGATATGATCATCATTTCTGCTGTTAATGCGAAGCTTTTGGTGATCCGTGTTGAACTGAATCATGAGATGGACGATGTAGAATCCATCCTTCTTGCTTGGTTTTGGGACATGGATGCAGGAGAAGTTAGTTTTATGCGCGAAACCCATCTTGTTGTTCCTTTGTTTCTTGATCTGCACGTGGCCACCTCTAAAGCTCAAGCCTTGGAGAGCATCATCTAGAATATTCATTATGTGGGTGTAGTCTTTTTTCTCGTAGTCTCTGGAAGGGTCAAAATACACGGCGTGGGAGACTTGTGGGTAAAGAACGATAAGGACGGCACGCCCGTTGCTGCGGGGAAAAGACACCTCAAATTATTCCCCATATGAGAGAGAAGGAATTATTGAAATGTACGAAAGGGTTGTCCGGAACTGACTTACTTTGGATGATAAGGCACGAGGACAATTTCCCGGTCCTTATTCTGTACCATGAAGTTTTGGAGGTACTCCCTAGCAATTTCACGCTCAAAGTCGCCGAGACTCAAGAAAGACTCGTGCATGTAGTACGGATCCGCCACACAGATTTGCGAGACTTCTTCCCTCTTCATGACGGAGCTCATATGTAGCGCAAAAAGGCGGACGATAGTAAAATCAAGCCGCCTTGTTAGAAACATCTCAAAGATATGGTCAAACCGCAGGAAGAACACCTCCGCGGGCCGTGTGTCGACGTAGCACTTCCCCTCAGGCACACGAGCCGCGTATGTCGGATATCCTGGATCCTTTGATGCTAGTAGGCTTTTCTCAGTCGACAGCACATGGTCGTGCAGTCTCCTGAGATCCCCTGATAGTGCCTCCAGCGGTTTCGGCGGTAGCATCGGCTCGCCCGTGAGATGGAACATGACCGCACCTTTCACGGGTACACGCTCTTCAGAATGCATCGTCTGGCTGCTATGTGCTCTGGCTTGTTTGGAGGCAGTTACCTTCCCCGATCTCTTCCTCTCCTTTTTCTTGGGCACACCTTCCAGACCCTTCCTTAACCCCTGCCCTAGTGTTCCCGGGCTAAGTACTGTACGACCCTCGCGCCCGGCTAGTTGAGCCTGTGTTGAGGCGGCATCTTCAGGCGTGTCCTATGAGGATTTCATGAAGAGAGACTTTTTGCAATCCATGGTACGACCCTGCCCGGGCATATCATCCATATCCTCATTAGCAAGCTGATAGCCCGATTCGTCATATGGTTGACTCATCATATCTATGTCACAGTCATACGCGTTTGTATTGAGGTAATCCATAGGGTCGACCTCCGTCTCATCATCCATTCTCTGTTCTACAGGAGAAATTACATCAGCCAGTACTATTGCACCCCCTTCATCATGTCGTGCGCCGCTCTCACCCGACACTACAGGAGCTAGTAATTGCATAGGCGGGGTGGTGGTCTCCGCACATGCTTGTTGATGTGTGGTAGTTATTGGTGTGCTCTCGGCCGGCTCCAGACGAACAAGATTCTTCGGCCATAGCAGCACCCAATTCTTGCAGCTTCCAATCCGCAGCGGGGTCTCGTCGTCCGCTCCCACATGCTGTACTAGAGGAGGAAAATCCTCGTGCCCTGATTTCACACTGGTCAAGCTAACCCTGAAGTGCCCAGTGGGGATCGGCTGGCTGTGGAACGTGCGTTGAGAGGGGTCCATTATCATCCCCTTTCCCACGTCCACCTTCTGGCCTTTGATCAAGTAGAGTATGGTGCACGGGGTTTCTTTCGCCTGCAAATACATATGCCTGTGGCGTAAAACAACCGAAAGGCAACAAAAATGGAATATTATATATATATATATATATATATATATATATATATATATATATATATGTTGGTGCGACATGTAATTACCGTGACGGTGTCGAGCTCAGCCAAAGACGAAGGCCCACCTAGCGCGCCTGAGACTGAGGACGGGCTGCTATGAGCGGGAGCGGCTGCAAGAGGAGGCCCGGTTGCGTGAGCAAGTGATGGTGCGATGGTGTTGTTGTTCATGGAGTTGCTCCCGACGAAACTGGGCAACGGGAAATCATGTACCGTCTTGTCTGGATTTTCCTTCGCCCAGTTGATGATAACTGGAACCAAGTTAGTAGCAAAATCATTTCTGCAGGCAGTTACAGCTGCATTGACTGCCTGCTGTAGCAACTCATATTTGTCCTCAGGGCTGCTTTTTTCGCGTCCTCAGCTGATTTTTTTCTTAACCGCAAGCTTCACCTTCGCGTCGATGTCCGCCTGACTAAACTTCTTTTTCAGGTTCTTGGCCTCCGGGCCCTCGTTGTAAAACACCTTCCACGTGGCACCGTCTCCAGCGCCGTGCACACGACCATATTGCGGCCGCTGATCCAAAGGGAGTCCCTTAAGTTCGTTCAAGGCCCGGTTGAGAGGGGTGTCCCACTTGGGCCTCATCGGAGAAGTAGGGCTTTCGGCTGCAAGCTGGTGTTGCTTCTCCAGTAGTCTAATCAATTTCCTCGTGATCTTGTCCATGTAAAAAACCTTTTTCTCCTTGTCCCACTTGTAGCGGGCCGTGATGAAGTCATGCTCCAAGGGGTTGGTGAACTTCACGAAGGGGTCTGGGAGACCCGCGGCTTCACGTTCAGCGTCCTCCTTATCCCATATGGGCCTTTTACCGAGGTAGCCATGGCTTTCGAGGCAATGCTTACCCGTGTTCCTTTGCTGAAGGCTTTTGAATTTCGCAGCCTTAGCCTTGGCTGCCTCGGTAGCGCAAGTGTCCTTGAACTTTTCGAACTCCCCTTCCGTAAGTGTCAGATTTTCCTCCAGAATCTTGGACAGGGGTTCATCAGCCTCAATAGCTCGTTTCACCCTCCCTTTCCAGGAGGCCAAATCATTGCTGAACATGCCCATGGCATGATTGTTAATCTTTTTCATCTTTGGATCATCCCACGGTTGTTCTATGTTATCATCCCGGTCGGGGAACTTGAATGTTTTGTGCAACTTTGTTAGGAGCAACTGCGTCAAATGTTCTTTACTCCTTAAGTCATCGTCGTTGATGCCCACGCATTCCTATAGGATGCATCCTACTTGGTTCCCATAGCACTTGAGAGGTTCTTCCTGCTCTAACGGCTCAAACTTGTCAGGTGCCATCTTTCTGATCACAAGTCGTCCAATCCCTAGTTTGTTAGGTTTTCGTATCCTCTGCTTCTTATGCTTCCTCTTTTTGGTAGCGGCATCGGGGCCGGTACCTTCCCCGCCGGTACCTTCCCCAACGGTCTCGGTGCCGCCATCGGTGCCGGCGCCGTCGGTGTCGATGTCGGCGTCAGTACCATTATCGAGGCCGACCTACAAACCTTGCTTAGCAGTCAAATAGTCGAGGTACTCTTGTTCACCCTCATAATCCATCTCGTCTGCATCTTGGTCAGAAGGCCCAGTTTCTTCGTTGTTCGACATGTTTCCTATGATTAAGTGTCCTCATTTATTTCTAAAAGTATGAATAAATGAGAAATGACATAAAAAGAAATCTATGTGCCAGCACTCGATATGCCAACTATGTAGCACAAAATCATACCTTTATTCACGGGAAATTTCGGCATGACCTTTGCTAAAAAATGGACATATCGAGCGCTTGAAATTCACCGGAACGGAAATGAATCAACATTCCGACGTAACATAGGCCACTCGAATCATTTTCCAAACATGACATGTCCAAAACATGACATATGCACATATCACATGTCCAGTTCAAATTTGCATATAAATTCAGCTAATTTTGAAACCTAGCTAAATTCATAACTAAATAGATAACCTAATTAACATACTTCCCTAACTAAAACCTAAGTAAATTAACCAAAGAACCCTAGCAGAGAGAGAGGGGGGGGGGGTTACAGCGGGTGCAGGGGCGAGGAGGCAGGCCCGACGACAGCCGGGAGGGGAGAGGAGGGAGGTGAGGGCCGAAGGTTCGGGGGCGAGCGCGCCGGGGTCGAGGGCGAGGGCCGGGTCGGGGGCGAGCGCCGGGGTCGGGGTCGGGGGCGAGGGCCGGGTCGGGGGCGAGCGCCGGGGTCGGGGGCTAGCACCGACGCCGGAGTCGGGGCGAGCGCCGGAGCCGGGTCGGGCGCGGCGGTGCGACGGGGGAAGAGAGAGTGGGGATTTGGGGGGGGGGGAAGGCGGGATGAAGCAGGGCGGGTGAGAATTTTGGGTTAAGTGGACGTAGTAGTAGCGCATTTGGACAAAACGTGCTGCTACTACCTTTAGTAGCTGTAGCGCTTTATACGAAATTCGCTACTACTAACTACAGTAGCTGTAGCGGTTTAGGCAAAACGCGCTGCTACTACCTTCGCTACTGCCAGTTTTCCTTTTTCTTTTCCTTTATCTTATCTCACTTTTATTTCCTGAGGGCAGTGAATGAAGGGAGGGCGATATATATTGCATCATTTGACGGTTAAATATGTATCCAAAATAGGAACATATATATTACACATCATTGGACCCATGCATAATAATGGCTAAGTGTGTATACAAAATAGGAACATATATATATATATATATATATATATATATATATATATATATATATATATATTACATCATTTGACCGATTACATAAGTTTCCTCAGTGCTGATGTTTTCGTTTTTGAGTCAGCTTCTTTCCCTTCTTGTTCGTCGAAGAATAATTGAGCCCCTCATTGTGACTTTGCCTTTTCCATGGAGTATGATTTTTCTTAGGTAATGTAGTATTGATTCTTCTTTGACGTATACTTCATCATCATCGTCATCTTCCCTCATTGGGTTGCCGTACTGATCATAGTCTTCCTCGTTGGCGACTCCATCCATTCCAATGATGTTCCTTTTGCCTCTCCTCACGACAACACGGCTGGGATTGCGCGGGTCAGTTAAGAAGAAGCATTCTGTCACGTGCTTAGCGTGTACCCATGGCTCGTTTTTTGCGATAGCGTTCACAGTAGCGCTCTTGGCGTCGGGTATAGTCATGGTAGTGAAAATCCGGCTTTCTCTTTCGACATTCTTAGCCCATCTGACACGGAACATCGTCGTGTTGTGCAGTCCAGAGTAGTCAAGCTCCCAGATCTCCCCGACCCTTCCATAAAATCGTTCAGTTGCGCCGTTGTCGCTGCCGGTCATGCATTCCACCGTCACCCCTGAGTTCTGATCATCACTGACCATATCTTTGGCCTCCATGTAGAACGTGTATCCGTTGATATCATATGCCTGATAGGTTACGAGGTTGGGCGAGGGGCCATGTGCTAAGGCGTATATGAGCAATCCGTCCTTGCAGCCCTCCTCCGGGGGATTAGCAATAATATGCTCTTTGAACCAATGCAGGAAAGTGGAGTTGTGCTCTCTAGTAACTTCGGCGTTTGTCCTGCATACCCCCCCGGTCACGATACTTCTTTGCGATAATTTCTTTGTGCAGTGCCACGAAAGGATCTACCTCGTCTAGGTGTTGTATCACTACCAAGTTTGCTCTATCAAAGTCGCTGCGTCGATCTGAGTATGCCACGTGCAGTTCCCTGCGACCGTTGCAGTGACCATATCTTTCGAGCCTCCCATCGTGCTTGTTAACGGGCAAACCAACACTAACACCAGGCGGCTGGTCTGCGCCATATAGAAAATTCTCACAGAAAGAGATGCACTCTTGTGCCAAATAGCCCTGGACGATGCTTCCATCCGGACGGGACATGTTACGAACGAATCCTTCGATGATCCCATTCATCCTCTCAAACGGCATCATGTTGTGCAGGAATGACGGCCCCAGGTCTATTATGTCATCCACAATATGGACACACAGATGCACCATCACGTCAAAGAACGCGGGCGGGAAGTACATCTCAAGCTCATTCAGTATCACAACGATCTCTTCCTGTAGCCTTTGGAGCTGCTTCACACCGATCAACTTTCGAGAGATGACGTCGAAAAAGTTGCAGAGACCAATAAGCGTGTCACGGACGTGCTTGTCCATTATCCCTCTAAGGGCAACAGGTAGTATCTGCGTCATCATCACATGACAGTCATGAGACTTCATCCCGCTGAACCTTTTCTTGTCCGTGTCTAGATATCTGCTTATCTTGCCACAGTAACCGGAACTAACTTTGACTCCGGTAAGGCACTTAAAGAATTGATTGATCTTAGCCTGACTTAAGGTGAAGCAAGAAGGGGGGCAATAATCCTCTTTCTTTATTTTCTTGCCCTTCTTCTCCCGTGCCTCTGTCTCCGTCTCTGTCTCGCCTGACATTTTACGGGGCGGCATGTGCAGATCTTCCCTGATTTTCAAATCTTGCAAGTCTTTTCTTGCCTTCGGCCCATCCTTGGTCTTATCCGGCATGTTCATCAGTGTTGCGAGCAAGCTCTCAAGAACATTCTTATAGATATGCATTTGATCATGGCAATGAGGTGTATCGAGTTTGTGCCAGTACTCCAAGTCCCAGAACACAGACCTCGTCTTCCATAACTTCAGCAGCGGCTCTGGCGCCTTTCTCATCGTCTTTCCCGACGTGGGGCACTCCTTCCAGTTTTTCAACAGCTCATCGATTTCGGCACCGCTCCGCTTACGTGGAGGTCCTCGATGCTCAGCGTGACCATTGAATAGATCTCCACGGTTTCTCCACGGGTCGTCCTGTTCAAGCCATCTTCGATGCCCCATGTACACGATTTTCCCAGACCCGCCATCTTTCCTTGACGTTAGCTGCTTAGACGTGGTATCATCCATGCATCGCGTGCATCCGCAATATCCATGGCACACCTAGCTTGCCACATATCCGTAACCGAGATAGTCCTACACTGTCGTGATCAGCGGCGCTCTCATGTTGAAATACTCACCTTTGCTGGCGTCCCATGTCTTGGCCGGTGTTTTCCATAACGTGTCTAACTCCTCTTGAAGTAGCCCCAGATACAAATTAATATTATTTCCTGGTTGTTTCGGCCCTTGAATAAGCATGCTCATGTGAATGTACTTCGATTTCATGCACAACCAGGGGGGAGGTTGTACATCCATACAAACACGGGCCATGTGCTATGGTTGGTGTTCTGGTTGCCAAACGGATTCATGCGATCGGTACACACGTTGAGCACGATGTTCCTTGCATCACATTCAAAATACCGATAGAAGCTGTTCAACGCTCTCCACTGGCTTCCATCCTTCACGTGTCTCAGCTTTGGATCATCTCCATCATCGGGCTTCTTCCTCTCCGCGTGCCAGCGCATTAGCTTTGCTTCCTTGGGATCTACAAAATACCTCTGGAGACGGGGAGTGATCGGTAAGTACCATACAACTTTCTGGGGACATTTCTTCCCGGCCTTCTTGTATCGAGAAGCATTGCACACCGGACAACTTGTTTTTTCCGCGTGCTCCTTCCGATAAATTATGCAATCATTGATGCATGCATGGTATCTAATGTGCGGCAGATCAAGAGGGCACACGATCTTCTTGGCCTCATCAACACTAGTAGGACATAGATTACCCGCGGGAAGAACATCCTTTAGGTACTTGAGATGCTCATCGAGGCTAGTGTCGGTCCATTTGTTTTTAGCCTTCGTCTTCAGGAGTTGGAGCGTGAAACTCAAGAGGGTCACCTCAGGATTGCAACCATCATACAATGGAGTGTTCGAGTCTACCACCAGTTGCTCCAGCTTAGCCTCCTCTCTAGAAGCAGCTCTCTCAGTACTCGTCTCCTTGCGAAGCAATGCTTGAACATGAGGGTCCCGCACGATTGAACTTAGTACCGACGAACTCTGCTGTGTGGAGTCCATGTCGTTCTCTCTGCTGCCATGTCCGGCCTCTTCCCCGCCGCCATTATCGATCATCTCTTCGTCTTGCCCCGTGTCATCATTGCCTGCCCCGTCGGCATCCTCAACATTGCCATCCTCATCTTCAATTATCCACGGAGTATAGCCATCCATGAAACCAGTCATGAGTAGGTGCTCTTTGACACGACCATCGTCATGGGGGTCGAGCCAAACTATTCCTTTGCATTTTCGACACGGACATAAAACCTCTGTCCGGTTATTTTCTTTCATGTCCTACACCGCCGACCGCAACCACCTGTCCACCATCGTTCCACTGACCATCGTCAACTCTGCACGGTAATAATAAACAAATTGATTATAAAAATGCATGCATGCATCAAAGTCATACAAAAATTTGGCATGACCTTCCCTAAAAATAGGACATATATGGATCTAGAGTTTGCCCGGAATTCGCCGAAATGGAAATAAATCGACATTTCGGCAAAACATAGGCAACTCAAAAGCACAATTTGGCGTCAACTCATGCCACACACACAATTTCCACAAACATATCACACACACATAAACATATTTCCATTTTGCAAAAGCATGAAATTTTCATCACCTCTATCTCGATCGAGATCGAGCACACGGTGGAGATGATGTTGTAGGGAGATCAAAAGTGCACAAAGCTCTTCTTGACAAAGATAGATCTAGTTAGGGGGCAAATAGGTCACTTAACTAAATCCTACATCTACCTAGCTACCTAATTTGGGAGGAGACAACTTCAACTAGTGGAGGGGAAAGGAAAAAGAGAAAGGAGATGCATTAATGGAGGTGGTGTAGTTAGGTAGGAGTAATGAAGAGAGAGAAAGGTGGATAGAAGAGAGAGAGTAATGGGGGAGAAGTATTGAGGAAGAAGAAGAGTGAGAGTGGGAGCATGTGGGGGAGGTAGGGGGAAGGGAAGAGAGGAGGGGGAGGGGAGGGATGGTGGGGAAAAGGTGGTGGGTTGGTGCGGGTTAGCAGTAGCGCGGGAGCAAAAACGCGCTACTGATAAGGAATTAGCAGCAGCGCGCTTTGGGCGAAGGCGCTACTGCTAACAGGGACAAAAAAGTGTGCCATTTTGAAATTTAGCAGCAGCAATCTCAGTAAAAGCGCGCTACTACTACATCCGTAGCAGTAGCGCGGTTCGCGCCACCGTGCTACTACTAAATGGAGTTAGGTCAACACCGCCGGTCGATATTTGTAGCAGCGTGGTTTACACAGAGCGCGCTACTGCTAAAAACTTATCAGTAGCGAGTTTCCCGCACACGTGCTACTACTAATTAGCAGCAGCGCTCCTTTTTGAGCCGCGCTGCTGCTAAGATTCTGTGTATAGGCTTTTCCCTAGTAGTGACTTTTGCCCTTGTTTTGGACTCTAATTGCATAATTTAAATGAAACTAACCCAGACTGATGCTGTTTTCAGCAGAACTGCCATGATGTTGTTTTGTGTGTAGAAAACAGAAGTTCTCGGAATGTCCTGAAAATCCACGGAGGCACTTTTTGGAAAAATATAAAAATACTGGGGAAAGAATCAAGACCAGGGGCCCACACCCTGTCCACGAGGGTGGGGGCGCGCCCACCCCCCCTGGGCGTGCCCCCTGTCTCGGGGCCCCCTGAGGCTCCGCCGACCTCAACTCCAACTCCATATATTCCGTTTCGTGGAGAGAAAAATCAGAGAGAAAGTTTCATCGCGTTTTACGATACGTAGTCGCCGCCAAGCCCTAATCTCTCTCGGGAGGGCTGATCTGGAGTCTGTTCGGGGCTCCGGAGAGGGGGATTCGTCGCCGTTGTCATCATCAACCATCCTCCATCACCAATTTCATGATGCTCACCGCCGTGCGTGAGTAATTCCATCATAGGCTTGCTGGACGGTGATGGGTTGGATGAGATTTACCATGTAATCAAGTTAGTTTTGTTAGGGTTTGATCCCTAGTATCCACTGTGTTCTAAGATTGATGTTGCTATGACTTTGCTATGCTTAATGCTTGTCACTAGGGCCCGAGTGCCATGATTTCAGATTTGAACCTATTATATTTTCATGAATATATGTGTGTTCTTGATCCTATCTTACAAGTCTATAGTCATCTATCATGTGTTATGATCCGACAACCCCGAAGTGACAATAGTCGGGATACTTCTCGGTGATGACCGTAGTTTGAGGAGTTCATGTATTCACTATGTGCTAATGCTTTGTTCTGGTTCTCTACTAAAAGGAGGCCTTAATATCCCTTAGTTTCTGTTAGGACCCCGCTGCCACGGGAGCAGGGTAGGACAAAAGATGTCATGCAAGTTCTTTTCCATAAGCACGCATGACTATATACGGAATACATGCCTACATTACATTGATGAACTGGAGCTAGTTCTGTGTCACCCTATGTTATAGCTATTACATGAGGAATCGCATCCGACATAATTATCCATCACTGATCCATTGCCTACCATCTTTTCACATATTGTTCTTCGCTTATTTACTTTTCCGTTGCTTACTGTTACAATCACTACAAAACCCAAAAATATTACTCTTGCTACCGTTACCTTTATTATCATACTACTTTGCTACTAAATACTTTGCTGCAGATACTAAGTTATCCAGGTGTGGTTGAATTGACAACTCAACTGCTAATACTCAAGAATATTCTTTGGCTCCCCTTGTGTTGAATCAATAAATTTGGGTTGAATACTTTACCCTCGAAAGCTATTGCGATCCCCTACACTTGTGGGTTATCACCTGACTCCCTCCTTCTCCACCGCCACCACCTATCGAAGACTGTGATGCTACCAACAAGACTACTAGGGCAACATCCCTTACCCAGCAACCTGAGAGGACCACCCCATCTTCACGGAACTATAACGTGTTTTTTGTACTCTAGTTATGTCTTTTGTTTTTTGAGAAACCGACATGTGCCTCACCTAAATATATACTCATTCCGTACCAAAATATAAGGTGCAGCGAAAGTCAAAAGATTGTATGTTTGACCAAGATTATAGAAGAAAATATCAACATCTCCGGTACTTAATAGATAAAATATAAAAAAATACTTTTCATGATGGATCAAATGATATAAATTTGGTATTGTACATATTGATATATTTTTCTAGGAACTTGGTCAAACACGCACACGTTTGACTTAAAAAATAACTAATGCACCTTATATTTTGGAACGGAGAGAGTAGAAGAGAAGAGTTAACTATTAATTAATTTGATAACATATTGGTGAAAAGAAGATATAAAGGGCACGAAGACACCGCCCTTCCTCCAAGTGCGAAAATGATATTTGAAACGCATCACCATACACACCAACACATCAAGTAAACGTGGAAGAGGGAAACCTATTGCTGCACCATACCCTCCACACAAACGTCGCCGAGCAATCTGCCCAATCAGGGGCAGAAAGATCATGACATGCTCCCTAAGGAGCACATAAGAGAATTCACTAGAGTATCGAGGAGAAGATAATCCAACCACTATACAAGGAGTGGGTTTGGGCCACCATACATTGATGGAGGTGAAAGTGTGTCTAGCCACCGGACATCGACGGAGGTGAAAGTGTGGCTCCTAAACACAACGAATCCTTCACTCCCAAAGCTCCAATGACCACTACAACTTGGTGTTGTTATCTTGACATCCAGAATTCCTATTGCACCCCTTCTAGACTGCCTTCACTAGCTTATGAGGCCACCACCTCAAATTCCATGTACCTCTTGTTTATGAAAGAGATAAACGCACCATTGGTCAGCAAACTCCTGTGAGATGAGCACATTGGTCACACAAGTGTCAAAACATGGAAAACGGATCAGTTTGGTTTGTTTTGTGAGCAAACGGATCACTCCCCGTATCTTTAGCCGTTTCCCGCTGCCAACGTGGCGTTCCGAACAACGTGGCTTTGTGTAAATTGCAAGAAAGCCCCTAGGAAGAATAGAATGTTCATTACTGACCCCTGAGCAACCGCCCCCGCCCCCGACCGTGCGACATGACGGTGGCTGGGTGCCCATCGGCGGCAACCTCAAGCCCGTCGGCTGCCTCCATAGGTTGCGCTGGCGGAGAGGATGGTGAGGTAGGCGGACCTCGTACAGTAGATGCGCTGACTGACGGCGGCGACGAATCTGCGGATGCTGACGGCGGCGGTGATTGCGGTGAATCCGCCGCCGGCGTGGTTGATGGCGCTGAACTGCTTCCTCGGCGACGGTTTCCCTGGGATGATGCTCCCGAGTATGGTAAGATCTTCTCACTGTTTCTCTTCCCCTTCCTTTCTTCATCTCAGTAGTTCTCTTTCTAGGGTTTGTAAATTTGGGGATTTTTTGCTACAGATTAGGATGAATTTATATTCAAATAAGTGGTTAGGGTTTAGTTGCCACTGTAGACGTTTGTAGTTGTCATCAAAGAGATTAATTTGTATTTACTCTTGCAATGCAGGTGATTGCAGTGATTTATTTAGCTTAGTAATACATCACAATGGATGGTTCTGTGGTGTTGGATCGAACCGTGTTTACATGCAGGAATCAATTGATGTTTTTGATGGCTGTGACAAGGGCACATTCTGTTGTGCTCTGGTGGATTGGATGATCAAGCAACTAGGATATGCTGTGCCAGCCCTGGGGTTTCCATTGTACTGGTTGGATCCTGGCAAAACTGTTGTAGATGGTTTGAAGCCTATGCACTTTCAAATGCATGCATTATTTATGGCAGATTCAGCTTGTGCAAGAGGTGGCCAACAGATGCATTTGTACATTGATCATGACAATGTTGTTGAGAAACAACTTTGGGATGATGTGCTTCTGCAGCAAGTTGAGCTACCTAAAGTAATTAGTCCTTGCAAAAAGGAATTTGAGACAGGTGGATATGGAGAGTTCTGCAAGGACAACACATCCATGTCTGCTAGGAGGAAATTGAGTACTGATTTTGTGAAAGAAGAAGTTGTCATGACAGAGAAGGGGAAGCAGAATTTGTTTCCTGAGGTGTTAGAGCAAGATCAATTTGCTATTGAGCCAGAAGATGTAATAATAGAAGGGGAAGAAGAGGATTTTGTTTGTGAGGAACAAGAGGAACTTGCTGGTGATGAAGAAGAAGAATTTGGTGCTGAGAGTGAGGAGGAGGACCTTGCATATCAATCAGACTCTAGTGTTGATCCAGATTTTGCAGATTCTGACTATGATTTTGAAGCTGGAGATGACACTTTGTTTGATGAAAATGTTGACACTTCTGTCCCAGATGACATAATTGCTGCAGCTAGGAAAGAGGTGAAGGAAGATGCAAATGATGAAGATCCAGATGTTGTTGCTACAGAGAAAATAGATCTCCCTCATAGTGAAGACAGGCAGAAATTTGATTTTCCTGCTTTCAACAAATTGACAGACATGGAAGATCCAATATTTAAACTTGGGATGGTTTTTTCAAACCCTGCTGAACTTAGATTTGCATTGTCCATGTACATAGTGAAGAATAGAGTAAAAATTAAGAAGACAAGGAACAATTCTACTAGAATTGAAGCAAAGTGTGTTGAAGGTTGTCCTTGGTGAATGATTGTTGTTAAGGACAGTAGAGTTGAGTGCATGCTGGTAAAAACATATGTTGGAGAGCATACTTGTGAGAGGGTGTGGGAAGTGAAAGAACTGACAGCTCCATTGCTAGCTGGAAAATTTGTTGAAGATTTCAGAGATGACCCAAAGATGAATTTGACTGCTTTTCAAAACAAAGTGCAGAAGAAGTACAACATGAAGCCCAACAGATTTAAGCTAGCAAGAGCCAGGTTACATTGTTTGAAAAAGATTAGAGGAGATGAGGAGGCCCAATATGGACAGCTTTGGGACTATGGACATGAGCTAAGGAGAGCAAACCCAGGCACCACTTTCTACTTGAAGAGGATGGCTGAAACTTTGAGCACTCTATACTTATGCCTGGATGCATGCAAAAGAGGATGGCTACTGTCATGCAGGCCCATAATTTGCCTAGATGGAACTCACATAAGGACCAAGTATGGAGGACAGATTCTGACAGCAATTGGAGTAGATCCCAATGATTGCATATACCCAATTGCACTAGCTGTAGTAGAGGTGGAGTGCCATGCTTCATGGAAGTGGTTTCTTACTACTTTGAAAACTGACCTGAACATCATCAACACATCAACAATCACTATAATGAGTGATAAACAGAAGGTGTGCTTTCATCTATGTTGTGTTCTGTTTGAAACATAGCTAATTGTATGTTAACATATTATACATGGGGATCTCATATAGATATTGTGTTGTGTTCCAGGGTTTGATGAAAGCAGTCAGAGAAATATTCCCTGACTCTAAACATAGGTTCTGTGTTAGACATTTGTACCAAAACCTGAACCAGCTCCACAAGGGAGAGACAGTGAAGAACCACCCGTGGGCATGTGCTAGGTCAAGCAACACTACAAGGTGGCATCAAAACATGGAGAGGTTCAAGGTTGATTGTCCAGAAGCACATGCTTGGTTAGATGAAAAGAAGCCCTCGGAGTATTGCAGAGCTTTCTTCGGTGATTTTGTCAAGTGTGACATACTTACAAATAATTCATGTGAAGTTTTCAACAAGTAATTATATACTACTAATCTTTTCTACATCTAAGTACTTCTGCTTATTAAATGTGTATTACTAATGTTTAGTACTGCTCATGTAGGTGGATATTAGAAGCTAGAGATTTGCCTATCCTATCTATGTTAGAAAACATTGCTTGCAAGATAGGCACAAGATATGTCAAGATGTAGAAAGAGGCTCAGAAGTGGACTGGTCAGATTTGTCCAAAGATAAGACAGAACGTTTAGAAAAATGCAGATTATGCAGCAAATTGCTTTGCTACTGAATATGGAAGGTCAACTTTCAAAGTTTTGAGCAATGGTGTTAGTTACATTGTAGAGCTAAACATGAGAGCTTGCACTTGTAGATTGGAGTGTAATTAAGGTAAGACAGCAGCAGTTACCAATTTGTCATGTTAACTAACCAAACTACCAGGTTAAAGTAGCTAGATTTCCAAGCCTGTAACACTACCAAAAGTAAAGCAGTTCTCAACAGACAGAATTACAAAGCATTTCCAAGCCTGAAACAAGGACAACACTGAATTACAATGCATGATATCAGTCTTGTGGGACTGATTGTGTGTTGTTGATCTCTTCTTCATCCTGTTCTGACATGCTTCTTGTTCTTCCTCCTCTTCTGCCTCCTCTTCTTCGTCCTCTTCCCCCTCTTCTTCCTGCTCTTCCACCTGCTCTTCCTCCTCTGTCTCCAAACAGAAGAAATTGAAACCCTCCAGCACCTGATGTTCCTGCTGCTGCAGTATTGCTAGTGCTGCCTCTTTCTCTTCTTTGATTTGCACCCCTCGTATTCACTGCACTAGCTGTAGTTCTAGCTGTTCTTCTTCTTCCAGACCTATCCCTTGTTTGATTTCTGAGCTGATCAACTGTTACTATGCTTCTCCTTGGTGGTGTAATATTTGCTCTATATTGTGCAACAAAACCAGATTCCAGAGTGAAAGGCTCAATATCTTCAAACACAATATTTGGTGCCTGGAATATATAACATAGTTGACCGATCAAAACATGAATTACATAAAAAAAGCAGAACATCAAGTGTTGCATTTTGTGAATTCACCTCATGGGCCAGCTGAGATATCATAGATTCTTTCACATTGGAAGGATCTTTCCTGGGATCTAGTTCTACATGATCAATGTGCTGATCAAAAAATTAAACATTGTATTAGTACTTCTTATGCAAAATATCAAACATTAAATAATGTGCTGCTTATTACCTGTAGTATCTCAGGTATACCAGCATCTCCATTCTCATCAACAATTGTGGGACTTCTGTTTGGGTTAGGAATGGATATTGGCATGCCCACTTGCTCTTGCACAGTTCTTCTTCTCTTTCTCTTTGGTATTTGTTGATCTTGCACCTCTGTTGGTTCTTGTTCTACTTGGGTGTGAGATTCTGCTGCTTTTTGTGCTGCTTCTGCTGCTTCTGCCCTTGCAATCTCCTTCAATCTAGGGCATCCTTTCCTGTTATGACCTTCATAACCACAATATCCACAATGAATAGTGACCCCATGTTTGGTCAACTTTGTACCATCCTCATTTTCTTCAGGACCTTTTCTTCTTTTTTTCTTTGATGGTCTACCAACAACCTTCTCATAGAAGGGTGGTTTCACTACTGGGGCATTAACATGCTCCCATTCAGATTTATCTCTAACAGGCTTCACCACTGGACCATAAGCTTGCATAAAAGCATTAAGAGAATAGCAGCTAGATACCATTTGTTCAGGTTTTATTCTCTCATGTCTGCAACAAGCTATTGCATGGTTGCATGGAATGGTAGTTAACTGCCATCTTCTACAAGTGCAAGCTCTCATGTTTAGCTCTACAATGTAACTAACACCATTGCTCAAAACTTTGAAAGTTGACCTTCCATATTCAGTAGCAAAGCAATTTGCTGCATAATCTGCATTTTTCTGAACTTTCTATCTTATCTTTGGACAAATCTGACCAGTCCACTTCTGAGCCTCTTTCTGCATCTTGACATATCTTGTGCCTATCTTGCAAGCAATGTTTTCTAACATAGACAGGATAGGCAACTCTCTAGCTTCTAATATCCACCTACATGAGCAGTACTAAACATTAGTAATACACATTTAATAAGCAGAAGTACTTAGATGTAGAAAAGATTAGTAGTATATAATTACTTGTTGAAAACTTCACATGAATTATTTGTAAGTATGTCATACTTGACAAAATCACCGAAGAAAGCTCTGCAATACTCCGAGGGCTTCTTTTCATCTAACCAAGCATGTGCTTCTGGACAATCAACCTTGAACCTCTCCATGTTTTGATGCCACCTTGTAGTGTTGCTTGACCTAGCACATGCCCACTGGTGGTTCTTCACTGTCTCTCCCTTGTGGAGCTGGTTCAGGTTCTGGTACAAATGTCTAACACAGAACCTATGTTCAGAGTTAGGGAATATTTCTCTGACTGCTTTCATCAAACCCTGGAACACAACACAATATCTATATGAGATCCCCATGTATAATATGTTAACATACAATTAGCTATGTTTCAAACAGAACACAACATAGATGAAAGCACACCTTCTGTTTATCACTCATTATAGTGATTGTTGATGTGTTGATGATGTTCAGGTCAGTTTTCAAAGTAGTAAGAAACCACTTCCATGAAGCATGGCACTCCACCTCTACTACAGCTAGTGCAATTGGGTATATGCAATCATTGGGATCTACTCCAATTGCTGTCAGAATCTGTCCTCCATACTTGGTCCTTATGTGAGTTCCATCTAGGCAAATTATGGGCCTGCATGACAGTAGCCATCCTCTTTTGCATGCATCTAGGCATAAGTATAGAGTGCTCAAAGTTTCACCCATCATCTTCAAGTAGAAAGTGGTGCCTGGGTTTGCTCTCCTTAGCTCATGTCCATAGTCCCAAAGCTGTCCATATTGGGCCTCCTCATCTCCTCTAATCTTTTTCAGACAATATAACCTGGCTCTTGCTAGCTTAAATCTGTTGGGCTTCATGTTGTACTTCTTCTGCACTTTGTTTTGAAAAGCAGTCAAATTTATCTTTGGGTCATCTCTGAAATCTTCAACAAATTTTCCAGCTAGCAATGGAGCTGTCAGTTCTTTCACTTCCCACACCCTCTCACAAGTATGCTCTCCAACATATGTTTTTACCAGCATGCACTCAACTCTACTGTCCTTAACAACAATCATTCTCCAAGGACAACCTTCAACACACTTTGCTTCAATTCTAGTAGAATTGTTCCTTGTCTTCTTAATTTTTACTCTATTCTTCACTATGTACATGGACAATGCAAATCTAAGTTCAGCAGGGTTTGAAAAAACCATCCCAAGTTTAAATATTGGATCTTCCATGTCTGTCAATTTGTTGAAAGCAGGAAAATCAAATTTCTGCCTGTCTTCACTATGAGGGAGATCTATTTTCTCTGTAGCAACAACATCTGGATCTTCATCATTTGCATCTTCCTTCACCTCTTTCCTAGCTGCAGCAATTATGTCATCTGGGACAGAAGTGTCAACATTTTCATCAAACAAAGTGTCATCTCCAGCTTCAAAATCATAGTCAGAATCTGCAAAATCTGGATCAACACTAGAGTCTGATTGATATGCAAGGTCCTCCTCCTCACTCTCAGCACCAAATTCTTCTTCTTCATCACCAGCAAGTTCCTCTTGTTCCTCACAAACAAAATCCTCTTCTTCCCCTTCTCTTATTACATCTTCTGGCTCAACAGCAAATTGATCTTGCTCTAACACCTCAGGAAACAAATTCTGCTTCCCCTTCTCTGTCATGACAACTTCTTCTTTCACAAAATCAGTACTCAATTTCCTCCTAGCAGACATGGATGTGTTGTCCTTGCAGAACTCTCCATATCCACCTGTCTCAAATTCCTTTTTGCAAGGACTAATTACTTTAGGTAGCTCAACTTGCTGCAGAAGCACATCATCCCAAAGTTGTTTCTCAACAACATTGTCATGATCAATGTACAAATGCATCTGTTGGCCACCTCTTGCACAAGCTGAATCTGCCATAGATAATGCATGCATTTGAAAGTGCATAGGCTTCAAACCATCTACAACAGTTTTGCCAGGATCCAACCAGTACAATGGAAACCCCAGGGCTGGCACAGCATATCCTAGTTGCTTGATAATCCAATCCACCAGAGCACAACAGAATGTGCCCTTGTCACAGCCATCAAAAACATCAATTGATTCCTGCATGTAAACACGGTTCGATCCAACACCACAGAACCATCCATTGTGATGTATTACTAAGCTAAATAAGTCACTGCAATCACCTGCATTGCAAGAGTAAATACAAATTAATCTCTTTGCTGACAACTACAAACGTCTCCAGTGGCAACTAAACCCTAACCACTTATTTGAATCTAAATTCATCCTAATCTGTAGCAAAAAATCCCCAAATTTACAAACCCTAGAAAGAGAACTGCTGAGATGAAGAAAGGAAGGGGAAGAGAAATAGTGAGAAGATCTTACCATACTCGGGAGCATCATCCCAGGGAAACCGTCGCCGAGGAAGCAGTTCAGCGCCATCAACCACGCTGGCGGCGGATTCACCGCAATCACCGCCGCCGTCAGCATCCGCAGATTCGTCGCCGCTGTCAGCCAGCGCATCTACTGTACGAGGTCCGCCTACCTCACCATCCTCTCCGCCAGCGCAACCTACGGAGGCAGCCGACGGGCTTGAGGTTGCCGCCGACGGGCACCCAGCCACCGTCATGTCGCACGGTCGGGGGCGGGGGCGGTTGCTCAGGGGTCAGTAATGAACATTATATTCTTCCTAGGGGCTTTCTTGCAATTTACACAAAGCCACGTTGTTCGGAACGCCACGTTGGCAGCGGGCAACGGCTAAAGATACGGGGAGTGACCCGTTTGCTCATAAAACAAACCAAACTGACCCGTTTTCCATGTTTTGACACTTGTGTGACCAATGTGCTCATCTCACAGGAGTTTGCCGACCAATGGTGCGTTTATCTCACTTAGATATGTAGGCTAGGCAACCACAACCACAACCCAGGACCACCATTCGGGGATACCACAAACTCGCCATCAAAAAGCATGCATGTTGAAGCTGAGCACAAGGGCAGGGAGCACACTAGCCACGCCATATTAGTAGCCAAAAAGTGCTTTATGGGACCCTTGTCCTCCTCTAGTAAGGCTTAACAGAGCTTTGAATGACGCCCCCACACAGCCACTTTAGAAACCCGGATCCTTGGCCCAGTCACGCCTAGTGCCATCGCCGCTCCTCTGCCCTACATATTGTGCGCCTTACTCCAAACACCTTTTAGAGCCTCAAGTCGTGCCAAACCACTTGGATCAAGACTCTTGGTGCCCTGCCCTCACACATCTACCCGAGAGCACCAAACTGATACATCTCCGTCGTATCTACTTTTTCTAACGCCTTTACCCGAGAGCACACATGTTTGAGGTAGTAGCCATGTCTCACATGTGGAAAGTGACGATTCGGATAGGAGCGAGTTCACCTTGTGTCCAATGGCGTATGTTCGAGGTCTCATCATATGTCCTCTTTGGGTTTGGAGAGTAGTCGGAGTGTACATGGAGATGAACGTGGGATGCTCCGCATCACCGCGGACGGTGACTACCAAGCTAGGCCAAGAGCCTAAGCTTGGGGGAGTACGTATTTCCACCGACAGTACATTCATGATTCACACATTTTATTCCAGTTGTCGATGTCCACATTGTTTCACTGTATCATCCATGCTAGATTCATTTTCTCGCTTTCTTCTTGTGTGTTTGAAAAACCTTGAGAAAATCAAAAAAAAAAATTCTTGCTTCTTTTCACTTTTTCTTTCTAGTTTAATTGTAGTATTAAAAAGAAAATCCCAAAAGATTTCTCGATTATTCTTTTGTTTGTTGGGAGCTCTCCTGTGTAAATAGTTTTTCTCATTTTTGCTTTTCTTTCTCTTTTAATTTGCTTCCTTTAAGAGAAACTAAAAACTTCAAAAATATTTCAGTGTGTTTCTCTGAACTTTCTTTTCTTTTTATTGAGTCGTACTAAGGAGAAGACCACGATGAAAATGTTGAATGGCTCTCATATGCATTGATATTGATCTAACAAAGAGCCATATTACCTTGTCTTCTCCTTTTTGAATAGAACTAGCGGGGTGGCCCGCGCATTTGCGTGGCTAGCTTTCGTAAATGCATATTTGTCATGTTTTCTTGAGTTTAAATAGGTAAAATTCCCATTATATATTGTTGTAAATTTTTATATTTCATCCAACATGCATTATATTTGGTCATAGATGTTTGTGTTGCATTTGATTTTTATTGCATTGGGATTATGTACATATATTAAAAAATACTTCAAAGAATATTTTTTTTTACTTCTTCAACATTAATACCGTATGGATTATCTTTTCTTTTAGAACTGACATTGACATTATATCTTTATAAGAATTCCCAACATAGTGTTTTAAAGCCCATAAGGTACTTCATGTTTCATTCTATTGATTTAATCCGATGTCACATAGTTCCTCTTCTGACCAACATCAATTACTCTTCTTAGTATAGTTCATCACATTGTGTTTGGTTTGATGACGGTACGACGCGTGAGATTTCTTGAATGTGCTTTCACGACGTTAAACCCTAAGTACGATATTATGGTTAGTATAGCTCGAGAAGCATTACCGCCGACAGTATGGCGTGAGGGATTTGTCCAATAAACTTTGACGGAAAGACGGCGACCCTTCTCCCCCTCACCCCATCATCCACTTCATCCTCATATTCTCTCTATCATGCTGAAACAAAACACCGTGGCTTATGGGCCTTGATTTTGATGTAAATAATATGTGTAGTTACATATGAATAGCTTTTTAATTGCTCCACAGAAATATTTCAGAAGTGTAAAAAGAAATGCATGACTCAACTTCACCTCAGTTTTCATATATATATACCTACGTAGAATGAAACACCTCTCCTATATTTATGCGTGTTAACAACACGTGAGAGGTCTACATGTAGTGAATACTTTGACTCTATGTAATCAAGCATGAGTAGTCTACGATTGAGCAATGACATCTTCTGTTTTGTTTTGTGTACTATTTTGTTTGTTGGACATATTTTCAGATGCACACCTTGTATATCGTCAATCCACAGTCGGGTCGATCGAGCATGGTTTCAATTGCCAGAACCGCAGTTTACAATAGAATGTCTCTTTGCATAAAATATTCTTTTTGCGACTGAACTTTCTACATATATTTCTATTCTGGGTATATAGAATTTATTGTTTATATTATAAAGTAATTTGACTTGTATATGTATATGGCTATATACACCAGAACACCTTTGGTAGTTATTTAGGAAGTAATACATGTAAATAGTGTCTATCACTCTATGCGATCAAGTAACCAAGCAGGAAGAAACCATGCCATCACCACATTTTCTATTTCTTTCTTTAAAATGTTCGTGTGCACCAGATATTATAGACCGGGCTCGGGTACATCAATCTCTCTATTCAAAATAACTTAGTCTACAATATTCTTTGCGCAGCTATAATTTCTACACAAATTTGCATTTGGAGTATATAGTAATTCATTTCTTTATATTATAGAGTTGCTGGATTTTTCATTCAAATTTTAAAAGTTTAGTCTTGCGTTAGATGTGTTTCCATTGGGTTTTCATTTAATTCTGCAGACTTCCAAATTCAATAACTGCTTAAACTGTTGTGTAGCAAACCTTTTACCATCATAGATAGAAGTTATTCGCGTTATCCTGTGCTTCAGTCCAGCACACCGTAAAAGTCTAAACGACTCCTTATTAAGACCATCTTTGTTTATCTAATATTGTGATATGCATGATCTAACTCATGAATGGCTGCTCCCAGTAGTAGTGCCTTGTTTATCTGGTGGAAATGCAGTTTGTTACCAGTTTTGTGTTATCCTCCCGGCGGTCTGCCGTCTCATATTCACAAGTTTAAACCTTTAAAAATAATATAGTAATATTTCTTATCTCGTCGCCACTACGGATTTGGTGCTGAAATAGCTGCCGGTTGTCTTAATTTCGAAGATAATAAGCAGATGAATATGTTATTGTACCGAAATCGTATTTATTGTTTTGCATTGCTATTATAATTTTTTTCCATATGGGAAGCTGGGTTATTACTGTTTTCACATGTTGTCCTTGATTTAACCAATTAAATCATGGTGAGTAATCCACACAATAAATTTGAATATTAGTGACTTCAAATTTAGGAAAGATGGGTCACATGGAAGAAAAAAACTTATAAACATAAAAATTGCTCAACATTGCTGCTCTTTTCTGACAGTTCTTGTGCGAAGAAACACAGGGAGAAGAAGTTCTTGCCAGCAGATATTACCCAACATTGATGGCTGTGTGGTTCCTTCAATTTTTCGGGATGCTTTGCCATGGCTTTGTCCATCTGGGAGCCGCTTAGTATGTACTGAATGTAATTGACGACGTTGTTTGCCATGCTTTACAACTGGCGCCGTTGTTCATCGGCAACATGTGGCGTGCCTGGCGTGTATCGTGACAGCAATTTGCTGAGCGCTTGGCCAATGGCCATGCCTCGGATGAGCAGGAGATCGCCATCGTCCTACATGGCAGCTCGTGCTTGGGCGTTGTATTTTAAGCTGAGCATCTGAGGATGCCTTGGTTCATCCAATGTCTCGGGAACATCCGTATGTGGTTGGGTGCATCGTGCCCTTGATTTGTGGAGCGTTTGGCCATGCCTCAGATGATCGGGAGATTGCCATCATCCTGTATGGAGCTCGTGCTTGGGCATGTTGTGGCGTTTGGCTGTTCCTTGGATGAGCAAAGATCGCCATCATCCTGCATGGCGGCTCGTGCTTCGGCGTGTTCTGCTATTTGGCCGTTCCTCGGATGAGCAGGAGATCGCCATCGTCCTCGATGATGGTTCGCGCTTTGGCCTGTTGTGCTTTACCAAGTCCACTTTGAGTTTATATATTTGTGTCCCTGTGGTTCTCCGTTTGCAAGCTGAGTATAAACTTTCTCTCCCTCATCCTAATTGGAGTTTGTCTTGGGCACCACGATAGCTACAACAATCTGACTTTTTTTGTACGAACCTCCTATTGGATATTAATTCCACCGTATCCTATTCTATGTCCATCTAGTCTAGTATTAATCAGAGAGCCTAGCTATGTATTGTACGTGTTACTTTTTTTTGAGACTATGTACGTGTTACTCTTGGCAATGTAGGTGTGTTTGTTTTTTTATGGTATTTAGGTGTCCTTGTTGAATCATGTGATTTATGGAACACGTATTTACAAATCTGTGACTTATTTTTTATTAAAATTCGGTTGGAGGAAATACCTTTTTTTAGCGTTTAACCTAGCATTAGTTATAAGAAAAAACACGTATACGTATTGAGCCCTGATTTACCTTTTCGTTTTTCCAGTTGCCTCGTTGCATACCAATCCATCGCATTTTGCTTGTCTGACCGATTCCAACTCAATTAGCGATTTTTTTTCTATGGCCGGAAACGTACTGTTTGAGAAAAGCAAATCCCAGCCGTTCTTTTTGACTCTTTTTCTACTGTTACATCTAATCCGTTCGTTTTCTATCGTTTTAATAATATAATAGATGTTTGCAGATTCTAGCTTAGTCTACGTCACTCTTGCACTACTATTATTTTCATATTATTCGGTTGTGCAAGTGGAAGGCAATAATGACGATATTAGATGAACTGGTTGTGGCAGAGAGAAACGGGTATGAACTCAACTTGTTCTGTTTATGTAAATATGTTTAACCTAGTATCTATGATTCAGAATATTATGATCAAACATGTCTTCAATGACAATGAGAGATTATAGTTTCTCATGCCATGCTTAAGTAGCTAGGAGTGGATAATGATTTATCTTGGATGTCAACATTGTGTTAAAATGATCGTGATGTAGTATGATGATATGATATCCTCCTGTGAATGTTCGAGTGGCTTGACTTGGCACATGTTCATGCATGTAGTTGAATCAAAACCAACATATCCTCTATGATATTTATGTTCATGGTGTTCATATCCTACTCATGCTAGTACTCAATGTTTATTATGCATAATGCATGTTCATGATCATTTTCGCTCTCTAGTTGGCCGCTTCTCAACCTATTTGCCTCGCCTTTACTAAGCGGAAATACTGCTTGTACATCAAAATCCCAAAACCCAAAGTTATTTCAGATGATGAGTCCACCATATCTACCTATATGTGGTATTGCCCTGCTGTTCTAAGTAAATTTGCATGTGCCACCTCTAAATTTCAAATGAACATCTGTTTTTGTGTGCCTGGATTGTTCATAGAGCGACATGGGGTAGTCGATATCTTCCATGCTAAGTGGGTTATTCTCATAATGAGTGTTTATTCATTCGTCCTTGCACGAGAGGGGCGGTAATCGGGATTCCCAGTCCCAAAATAAAAATTGCAAATAATTAAACAAAACTCCCCCATGATTATTGTTGGAATGGACAATACCCGTGGATTCAGCTAGCCGTGGAGTGTAATTGTTGGTGGAGGGGGAGTAAATCTTTACTTTTATTGCTTGAGAACCTCCACTAATGTGTTTAGCATGGAAGATATTGATAACTTTTGGTCATGATGTGAATAGGATGGGTGCATTTCCCAAAAATTCATTTATCTCTGATTTAAGCTTCGAGCTCTGCCACCTCTGTAAATCCCTGTTTCCCTCTGTGAAGGGACTATCCATTTACTTTTATGTTGAGTCATCACCTTCTAAAATAAGCGCCAGATGTGAGAGCAATATTGTCATCCTCATGCACTATGTATAGTTAATGTTAGGCGCATCATGACTGGATCTTTTCTACCATGAATTACAATGTTTAGTCACTGCTTGAACTTTGGAGGCGCTCTATATTTATGTTTTGCGGTCTCAGAAAGGGCTAGCAAGAAACCACTGTTGTCATATTATATCATGGTTGTTTTGACAAAGTGTTGTCATTTGAGATATTTTTTTATTGCTCGCTAGTTGATTATATCATTGATATGAATTAATATAATTTTTAAGAGTTATTGTCGACATGGTTATTCATAATCTTTGCTGAAAACCTGGGTGCAACTTAAGCTTATTTATGTAAACAAGAACAAAAGAGTTCGTAAACGTTTTTCTTTTTTACTTTCAGTTTATCAATTGAATTGCTTGAGGACAAGCAAAGGTTTAAGATTGGGGGAGTTGATACGTCTCCATCGTATCTACTTTTCCTAATGCTTTTTCTTTTGTTTTGGACTCTACTTTGCATGATTTGGATAAAACTAACCCGGACTGACGCTATTTTCAGCAGAACTACCGTGGTGTTGCTTTTGTGCAGAAAAAAAGTTCTCGGAATGGAACGAAACTTTGGAGAATGTTTACACAATAAAAGAAAAGTACCGGAACCAAGAACCACCGGAGGGGGGGGGGGGTCCCTGGGTGAGCACAACCCACCAGGGCGCGCCCCCCTCCTGGCGCACCCAGGTGGGTTTTGCCCACCTGGTGGCCCTCCAGACCCTGATTCCAACCCTATAAAATCCTATTTTTGCAGAGAAAAATCAGGGAGAAAGAATTATCACGTTTCACGAGACAGAGCTGCCGCCACCTACTATTCTTCAAGAGGAGGCCAGATCTGGAGTCCGTTTGGGGATCCGGAGAGGGGAATCTTCGATCTTCGTCATCACCAACCCTTCTCCATCGCCAATCCCATGATGCTCCCCACTGGGAGTGAGTAATTCCTTCGTAGGCTCGCTGGTCGGCGAGGGAGTTGGATGAGATTCATCATGTAATCAAGTTAGTTTTGTTAGGGCTTGATCCCTAGTATCCACTATGTTCTGAGATTGATGTTGCTATGACTTTGCTATGCCTAATGCTTGTCACTAGGGCCCGAGTGCCATGATTTCAGATCTGAACCGTTTATGTTTTCACCATTATATCTATGTTCTATATCCGATCTTGCAAGTTATATGCATCTGCTATGTGTTATGATCCGTAAACCCTGGAGTGACAGTATTCGGGATAGTTTTCGGTGATGACCGTAGTTTGAGGAGTTCATGTATTCACTATGTGTTAATGCTTTGTTCCGGTTCTCTATTAAAAGAAGGCCTTAATTTCCCTTAATTTCCTTATGGACCCCGCTGCCACGGGAGGGCAGGACAAAAGATGTCATGCAAGTTATTTCTATGAACACATATGACTATTTATGGAATACATGCCTACATTATATTTATGAACCGGAGCTAGTTTTGTATCGCCCTAGGTCGACTGTTATATGATGAATATCATCCAATGAATTCACCAATCCAATGCCTATGAGTTTTTGGCATATTGTTCTTGCTAAGTTACTACTCCTGCTGCTACTGTTACACTTGCTACAAAACCATTGCTATCACCGTTACCATTGCTTTTACTGTTACCACTACTATCAAAATTATCATATTACTATGCTACTAATCATATTGCTGCAGATAATTAATCTCCATGTGTGGTTGAATTGACAACTCAACTGCTAATACTTGAAAATATTCTTTGGCTCCCCTTGTTTTGAATCTATAAATTTGGGTTGAATACTCTACTCTCAAAAAATGTTGTGATCCCCTATACTTGTGGTTTATCACAACCCATCTAGGAAAACCCACCACCCTTCGCGAGAGGGAGTAAGGCAGGTAAGGCATTCCGCCCTTCCACAAAGGCCTACGGTTAAGGAAAATAGGATGAGTGGTGGTGGAGTATTGAGTAATGGCCCCTAAAGAGTTGCCCTTCTACCACCCTCAGCAAAAATAATGACAAGCACAATCATTGATACTCTAGTTGTATCAGAAGTTTTAGAGTTGTTGTTCATGTGCGCAGAGATTGTTCTCTTTGTCTGCAAACCGAGGTCGTATGGAAGAAAGCACGGAGCCAAATCCAGGCTCGCTCAAGCTTATTAGTAAATAACTGCTACCTGTGAGTGGCATGGTAGCGCCATTTGAAATTGTAATGTAAATCAATCAACCAATCCTAGAGGCATTTCAAACAGAAGTTGCTATTTAAACAGACTTATTTCCTTGTCACATGCGCCCATTACATCAAAGTTTGGACTGTTTGATTTGTAGGATTGGAATCCTTAGGGGAAATTCCAAATGATTGCTTTGCACTCTATTTTGAAGGAAATTTTTCATCCACTCAAACCTCATTTTACGATTCCTTTATTTTTCCGTGGCATCAAAGTCTCTCTTTTCCAAATTCCTATGATTTGCGAATCCTATATATTCAAATGGGTATGCCACCCCAATCATGTATTTTTCCTATTCCCGCGTTTTGAATTTCTCATGAATCAAGCCCCTTAAAATCATAAATATAATTATATAATTAAGGTGCGGTGGATCAATCTGTCATGGATCGATCCAACTTGAGGCGTGTAAGTAATTAAACTAATGTGCACTTATACGAGACAAGAACTCCCCTTTATCGATTGTCCATAAAAAATTTCTTTCCAAACCAATCGAATATTGAAGCTCAATTTAAATTAGATACGGTACAATAAATTTTGCCTAAGTTATATAAAAATGCTCCGAAGCTTTTGAAACCTGTTCTTAAAAATACTTGGAAGGTGTAGTAACTTACTCCGCTTTCAATCTTGATCTTCTCTTCATACAAAGGTTAGTTTATTCAAAAATAAAATGAAATTATGGTTTATCATCATGTACACCTAACGCCTCCCCTTTTTGGAAAAACAATCTTCCTTTACGCGGTATACATTAAATGTGTTAAACAAATTAATACTCACCTGAACATGCGCAATGTGGGCCACTACTAATTTTCTAGGAACATGTGCTGAAAGTAAAGAAACACATGAACTCACCGGCTAAATAAAAAGGCAAGTAGTGAGGTGCCCATCACACTCACAATGCCCTAACCATACATGTAGATCCTTAATTTCATAGCCTCTGAGTTTCTCTTCCTTTGGATATTATGTACATACATCATTCATGCATTGAGGGAGTGTTGATTGCACCACATCTGGATTTGTTGCATAGGCTTGGAAGGCATTGGGATTTACTCTTTCTCATCAAGTGTTTTTTCTACAAGTAACTTGGTTCCTTCAACTTTGTTCAAAATGACCAATTTGGTGTTGAAGAGACCTTTCATGTGAAGTCTCAAGGGGCACGTGATATCAGTGGGTACATAGCATTCTACTGGGACATAAACACCAACGACCTTGTGGTAACTGCTATCGCAGAGATTATCATGGAGTGGAATAAACAACAATCAGGGCTTTCCCATGTATAACTCTGGGAGTGCAATAAAGAAGATACGCATAGCAAAAATAGAAATGCCATCAATACTACATATCATGCGTGAACATAGACTTAGCACAACATATTTATCAATACTATGGTCCTCTGAATTGAATAATTTTCATCAGAAGGAAATTTTTTGTACGGAAGTTATTTGGATAAAAGAAAGGAGATGATCAAAGTTAGTATGAATACTTTCCTACACTTCCTTTGTAAGGTTCTTTCTGATGAAAATAATTCACACTGATCCAATGACATGGTCAAAGTAATTGTCAACCACCCTTATTCTCAGGGCCTGAAAAACGGAGGAAAACCATAGAAATAGGAATCATTTCTATGGTGACACAACATTTGGTTCAAAGAAACGGAGCAGACATTCACTTGGACCTCAGCAAATATAATGAGAATGTTATTGTGCCCCTAAGGATCCTAGTGCTATTCTTCGAACCAGGAAACTGAAAAGAAGGTCAAAGTGAATGTTTGCTCCGTTTCTTTGAACCAAATTTATGCAAGTTAAACACTAAAGTCTACAAATCTAATGTGTTTTTAGTTGGCTGTTTCACGCATGTATTCCTATTGTGTTCCTACGTTTTCCACGTTCCTGCGTATTTAGAATACCCCATATAATTATATAATCAAGGTGGGGTGGATTAGTCGCTCATGCATTGATCAAACTTGATGCGTATAATTAGTTAAACGATAGTGCACTTCTACGAACACATGACCTCCCTTTTCGACCGTCCATAAAAAGCTGCTTTCCAACCATTGGCCGGAGGTTCATTTATTCATGAGCTAACTTTCAGCATTGGAGCTCAAATTATAACCAGATACTATACTCATTGCGACTTTTGCTTGGAAGACATATATAAAAATGCTCCGAAAGTTTTGAAACCCACCGCATTAGCCTAAAACACTGGGCCTAACCTCTCTCGTTACGCGTGCGTGTGCGTCAAACCCAACTAAGCACCGTGATGATAGTATATCATGGGAAGCCTTTTGACGAACTCGGTGGATTATGTTTATGGTCCCTACCGTCATCACACCAAGGAAAAGCTACGTTGTCGCGTGTGTTTTGTTCAAATTTGCGGCCATTTAACACGTGATATACGCGACTAAATCCTGTTAATCTAGAAGCTATTTGCTTTTGAAGGGCAGGTTTCCCCGATTCATCGGAAGCAACTTGCTCAAGACACATGAAAACATCTATGTATGCAAGTACATGGCTTCTTGACATGAATATGGCACGTACATTTACATGCAAGCATGTTCTCTTCACGCCAAGCTACCATGCCATGCATGCATAGATGTATACCACTAGCTATCTATTTCTCCCTCTGTTCCATATTACTCCCTCTATACCATAATATAAGAGCGTTTTTGACATTACACAAATGACAAAAATGCTCTTATACTAGACATTAGGACGGAGGGAGTAGTTGTTCAGTACTCCCAAGAGTGTTTAGATCACTACTTTAGTGATCTAAACGCTCTTATAAAAGTTTACAAAGGGAGTACTAGTATGGAACGGAGGGTGTAGTAAGTGGACAAGTCTATGTATTGTGTTCTCTCTTGCGGGTTTTGGTCGGTGGAGAAATAGTTTTCATAGCATGGTAGGTGTAGGAGTACCGGCCGGCCGGCCTGCAGACTTGTTCAGTTCAGTATACAACACACGACAGTCTACCGGTATAAGAGAAGCAGTACTATTCTTCAAGGGAGCTCCAGCTGCATACGCACGTCATGCAGCTGTGTGTAAAGGTGACATCGGGCGGGTCGTCCCGCCGGAACGACGACATGCGTGCATGCAGCTCATGCATGCAACGCAAAGTTACTGCAAGATTGCTTGGTTACGGGTGCATCATATATTCCTGGGTCCAAAGAAGCCGGCCAAATGTCCGAACGGCAACAAAAGGTGTGTTAATGTATGTAGTACGGCTTGATTAACTACTCGGAACGGGTAGTGCATGCATGTGACCTCTAGGTCCTATCTTGTGGCTGTACCGCACGGATCTTAATAACACGGCCGGCGATCACAATCATCAGTGTCATGGCACGATACTACATGTAATTGTTGATCAAAATAATTTGCCTTAGCCAACCTAAATATGGCCCAATAGAAGAAGGCTAGCGGTAGGCGCTAGTCGGCTTGAACGGGAGGAAAAGTCAGCCGCCTCCCTTGTTGGATCTACCTTAAGTGGTAAAATTTGGGACCTTTGACCGCGGCAGCAATATGTATATGCGCAACTTTTTTCCACACGTATGCAACATCATTTGCAACATGTACCCTCATTTCTACTTTCATAAGAGGCCAGACAAAAAGTTTGGCATGTATTTTGCAACATCATTTGCACCATGTACCCTCCTTTCTACTTTACATCCGAGACCATGTATTTTGTGCACCTGTATTTTAATTAGGGTTAGCGATTCATCATCTCCATGTGAGCCCTAAACTCTGGCTAACACCACGCCGCCCTCACCAGCCACCGCCCCCACTCGCCATCAGGGTTCAAGTCCTAGATCTGGCTAATGTGCTAGCATTTTCCTGGATTTATATCAAGTTTTTCGGTGATGTTCGTTTTGTGGGAACCTTGGAGGAGACGTTTATGTTGACTACGAAGGCAGGGTTTACGTCGTCAATCTACTTCTAACACCTCCCCCTTGTGGAAAAAACAATCTTCATGTACACTGTATATGCTAAATGTATATTTTTCCAAGCAAACATGCTAAATGTATATAACGAATTTAATATCCACCCAAACATGCACAATGTGGGCCACTACTAATTGACTAGTAACATGTGCAGAAATTAAAGAAACACATGGACTCACCAGCTGATAAAGAAGGCAAGTAGTGAGACACCCTCACACTCACAATGCCCAATCCATACATGCATTGATGCATATACTTAATTTCATAGCCTTTCGGTTTTGACTACTTTGGAGATTATGTACATACAACATTCATGCATTGAGTGAGTGTTGGTTGCACCATATCCATATCGATTATTCCCTAAACTCTGGCTAACACCGCGCCGCCCTCACCAGCCGCCGCCCTCACTCGCCATCGGGGTTCAAGTCCTAGACCCAGCGAATGTGCTAGCATTTGCCTATATTTATATCAAGTTTTTCGATGATGTTCGTTCTGTGGGAACCTTGGAGGAGACGTTTATGTTGACTACGAAGGCGGGGTTGACTTCGTCAATCTAAAGATGTTCTCTCATTTCAGTATCTTGGAGGTGCTCATAACAGTAGGGTGTGCCTGTGTCCATATATAGGGATGAGTCTATGTGCACATCTGCATTTGTACTGTCTTAAAAAAGGAAACCAAAGAAAGTCACAGACTCACAAGTAGAGAAAAATGCAAGCAGTGAGGGTTCCTCAGACTCACTATGCCCAAACTATACATATACATGTAGCTCCTTAATTTCGTAGCCTCTAAGTTTTGATTCCTTTAGAGATCACATGCGATTGCACCACATCTAGATTTGTTCTTAGGCTTGGAAGGCATTGATTCACTCTTTGGTATCATGTAAATGTCCCACGAGCGACTTGGCAACCAGTTGGGTGTTGGAAACACCATCATTTCTAGTGTCAAGGAACAGATGATGTTGGTAGGTACATTGTACTCATTACACCCACGATCTTGAAGAACAAATGTTAACAACATTATCGCAGTTGTTTTCCAAGATACTACCAAAAACTTGGCGTGGAAAATCCCATGAAGAGTGAATTCCTTTGTAAATTCCAGGAATCTAGGATCACCATGTTAATGTTGAAAAAACAGACAAATAAGTTGAAAGATGTCCATGGTGCATGGAAGGAAGGTATCGCATATTTGAACCCCATCATTTCAATTTATTTTTCATTTTTACTACAACAATTGAAAATGTTGATCTAGCCATTTTGGAGAAAGTTCTACCACAAGTTGCCGATGCTATGAATGAAAATCTCCAACCTCCTTTTAAGGTGGATGATGTTCAAAATGCTCTATTTTCTATTGCCGATTTGAAGGCTCCTGGTACTGATGGGTTATATTCTATTATTTTCGATAAGTGTTGCCGCATTCTTGGTGAATCCATTACAGAGGAGGCTCTGAATGCTATTAATCATAAGGTGATCTCGATAGGCTGGAGTGACGTAGTTATTATTCTTACCCCGAAAGTGGATATTCCCGAGAATGTAACCAAATATAGGTCCATTAGCTTATGCATTGTCCTACACAAAATTATCTTGAAGATGATTGTAGTGGTGCCAAAACACATGCTAGACGATGTTACCTCACTTGTACAAAGTGCTTTCATACCGAGTCCACTAATTACTCATCCTGGCTGCCTATAAAAGCCTACATACTTTTAAAAAGGAAGAAAGGGAAACATGGATACTGTGCAGTTAAGTTGTACATGCACAAGGCTTAAGACATAGTTCAATGGGGTTTTCTAAAGAAGATGAAGATTTGATTGGTTTTTCAGAAGGACCTTATTGACCTTCTTATGGCTTGTGTTTCATCATTTAAATTCGTGATACTGTTAATTGACCAAGAGACAGAGCAGTTTGTTACTAGAAAGGGTCTCCTCAAAGGCAATCCTCTATCAACATACCTATTTTCTACGCAGAAGGTTTATTAAGTTTATTAGTAAGAGTATGCAGAAAGTACCCATTAGTTCCACACTAATTATTTAGTGATGAATCTTTAATTCCAATGAAACTAATCTGACTAATGTGATCTTATTGAGACAAATCCTTGGTCAATATTGTGCTAGCTCTGGACAAATGGTCAGTGGTCCTATATGTAGTATCTTCCTCAGTCCGAATGTTAATGTCCAATTGAAAGATGAGATATGTTGTGAACTCAATATTATGGCTGAAGCTTTGTCTGATAATAATTTGGCCTATCAGCCATGGTAGGTGCTGATAAAAGTGATAGCTTCGGTTATTTATTAGAAAGGGTGATTAACAATTAGAAGGGTTGGAAGGAGAAGTTTTTGTCAGTGGGGTGGGGGTAGGAAATTCTCCTTAAAGCCATCATCCAATATCTGCTCATTTTTTGCCATGTCGTGTCATTCCTAAGAATTTTATATGGAGATTAATGGTGATGGTTGGGTTTTTGTGGGGATAAACCAATGAGAAAAAAAGATGCACTAGTGTGAATGGTGAAAAATGTGTATCATGAAGAAAGATGGGGGCATCAGGTTCAAAGACCTCTATGATTTTAATCGATCTATGTTGGCCAAGTAGAGTTGGACATTGTTAATTAACCCTGACATGTTGTGCGCGATGGGTGTTGGGAAACGTAGTACAGAAAATTCCTCTATGTATAAAAATCAAGATCACTTTGAAGATGCAAATAGGTTAGACCAGATCTTTACCAACTAATAAGTAGTGGAGAGAAGAGTTGGTGCAGATTCCCAAACTAGGATTAAACCTCTAAAACACAAGATTTTTCTCCCTCAAATCTATTCAAAAAGATAGTCCTTGTGCCGGTATCCATGTGTATGAGAACACCAATCCAGTAGGCCTTTACCGTCCAGAACGAGAGCCTGCAGGAGAACTACAGGTGGCGGTGGAGCATCTTAATGGCATATAGAGAAACTTTTTCGTGAGAGAGAGAGAGAGACGGGGTAACCTTTACACAAGATGAGATGCGTTTGAGGGGCTACCCCCTCACATATAAATAGGAGGAGGGGAGGGAAGCCACCTTGGAGGAGGGGCTCCCTCTCTCATAGGGTTGGCTACACCAAGGGTCTCCCCCCAGACCCTAGCAGCGACAAGGTGTCTTGCCACCCAACTAAAGGGGTGGTGCCCCAAACTTGGGTCTATGGGAACATGCGACTACCCCTACATGGGCCAATCCAAGTGGAGAGCCCACAACACCCTCTAGAATATTTTGGGAGGTTCCAAAAAAATTCAGGATCTTCCTGAACCTTTTGGTGTTTTTGGTGTCCTCCGGGACTTTCACGATTTACTGAAATATTTTCGGTTTTCTTTGAAATATATTGATTTTTGTCTATGAAACTTTTTCGATCTTCCCAAAACTTTTTTGGTGAAATTATCTGATGCTCCTAACACTTTTGGTACTCAACAAGTGGTGAACCTTAAGCGTGTGACCCCACAGATTCGGTAATGTGCAGACATGACCTGGAAGTCCATTCGCTCTATAACCAATAGAGAATCTGGGCATCAATATCGACTCCTATACATGCATGAATCATTATCGAGCAAAGGTTAATTTGTTCAAAAATAAAATTAAATTATGATTTATAATCATGTACTTCTAACACCTCCCCCTATGGAAAAAACAATCTTCATGTACACCGTATATGCTAAATGTATATTTTTCCAAGCAAATATGCTAAATGTATATAACGAATTTAATATCCACCCAAACATGCACAATGTGGGCCACTACTAATTTACTAGTAACATGTGCAGAAATTAAAGAAACACATGGACTCACCAGCAGATAAAGAAGGAAAGTAGTGAGACACCCTCACACTCACAATGCCAAATCCATACATGCATATACCTAATTTCATAGCCTTTAGGTTTTGACTACTTTGGAGATTGTGTACATACAACATTCATGCATTGAGTGAGTGTTGATTGGACCATATCCATATTTGTTGCTTAGGCTTGAAGAGCATTGGGATTTATTCTTCCACCTCTGTTGTCTTTCCACGAGTAATTTGGTTCCTTTAACCTTGATCAAAATTAAGAAATGGGTGTTGGTCTCAAGGGACATGTAATGTTGGTGTTTATGTAGCATTTTATCCAACACTACTTGTGGGTAACAAATGCTAACAACCTGTGGCAATTACTATCCTAGATAATAAACCACAATTAGGGCATTCCTATTTATAACTTTGGGAAAGTAGGGTCACAAGATCGGTGTAGAAAAAATTGGAAATGCCATCAATAGTATAGAGGTAAGTGCGCGAAGCCAGACTTAGCACAAGATATGAGACTTAGACCATCACAATTGAATGATTTTCATCAGAAGGAAATGCTTTATACGAAAATTGTGTCGATCAAAAGTAAGAATCACAAAATTTATTTTGAACATACAAATTATACAATTCACTTGGACCTCCTTTTCAATTTCGTGGGATAAAGAACGAATCTAGGATCCTTAGGGGCATAATATCATTATCATTATGTTTTTTCGAGTGGTTTGACTTGATTCATGTTCACTAGGATTCCTGTGATTTTTGTATTCATGTAAATTAAACACTAGGTTACAAAATTCATGTGTTTTTAGTACATTGTTTTGCGCATGTATTCCTATCATATTTCCACCTTTTTTTCTTTGTAATACGACTTATAGTTATATAATTACAGTTTGGGGGATCAGTCGGTTATGCATCAAACAAATTAAACTTGATGCATGTATTATTTTTTTTGAACTGGGCTTTCCACCACTTTCCATCACTTGCATAACTGAAATATAGTGTTTGGACAACAAGAAGAATAGGAGGAGGGAAAGGAGGGGAGGAATTTCGATGCATTACTAGGAAACCTGTTGCACATGCCCAATATCGGATCGTGCACCACAGGGCAAAAGCCTGGCATCACTAAACCAATAGCCTAACCAAGTTCAAACCACATATAAGAACAACAACATAAAAGGGTGTGTTTGGTTGCTCGCATATAGGCCAACCAGACCCGCGCGGGATAATTGGGCTATTAGGTTTCCTGGCCCGCATCTGCTTCTCAGTCCATATGGAACTTAAAGTAATTAACTCTAGGCCTGTCCACAAGGGAACACCTGAATCGGATGTTTTTCGTGATCCAGGCTCGATCGAGCCACACGTGCCCATCTGCTGCATGCATTGGGAACTGCAGAAGACGAACAAGACATCTCATGCATAACTCCCCTCCCTCTCTCCGGTCACCTCCCACTCTCATTTGCAGCACTCTCTCTCCATCTCCCTCAACGCCCCTTCATGCTCTCGTCTTATGGAACGCCCACCGCCGCGCCGCCCCCACCCCCATCATCGCCTCCAGTAGCTCAATCCAAAACCGGTGGATGGCCGGCCTCTTGATACGTCTCCAATGTATCTATAATTTTTATTGTTTCATCCTATTATATTATCAACCTTGTATACTTTGTATGCATTTTTATGCTATTTTATATCATTTCTGGGAACTAACCTATTAATCAGTGCGTAGTGCAGTTGTTGTTTTCTGCTTGTTTTTGGTTTTCCCTAAAGTCAGTAACAAACGGAGTCCAAGCGCTACAAAACTTTTTCAAAAATTTTTGGGGCAAAAGAGACCCTAGAAGCTTTGGGAGGAGACTAGAGGACAAACGAGGAGACGATAAGGCGTCAGGGTGCGCCTAGGGGGTAGGGCGTGCCCTGTTACCATGCGGGCCCCAAGTGGCTCCGTCTGACCTAATTCCGCTTCTATAAATTCTCAAATATTGGGAAACCCCTGGAGAGCCACCCGAAACACTTTTTCCTATGTCGCAAGCTTCTGTTCTTCCGCGATCCCATCCAGAGGCCTTCTTTGGTACTCTCCCGGAGGGAGAATCGATCATGGAGGGCTTCTACATAATCCTTACTGCCTTTCGATGATGCATATGTAGTTCACCACGGACCTATGGGTCCATAGCTAGTAGCTATATGGCTTCTTCTCTATCCTTGATCTTTAATACAATGTTCTCCTTGATGTTCTTGGATTTCTATCTGATGTAATCTTCTTTTGCGGTGTGTTTATTGGGATCCGATGAATTGTGGGTTTATGATCAGATTATTCATTAAAGGTAGTTAAGTCTTTTCTGAACTTTATTATGGACGATTTCTCTCTGATCTATCCACTTGGTTTGGCCAACTAGATTTATTTATCTTCAGTGGGAGAGGTGCTTTGTAATGGGTTCAATCTTGCAGAGTCCTCACCCGGCGATAGAAGGGGTAGTGATGCAGGTATTGTATTGTTGCCATTAAGGTAAAATGGCGAGGTTTATTCATATTGATTGGGTTTACTTTGTCTACATCATATCATCTTGCTTAAGGCGTTATTCAATTTGACATGAACTTAATACCATAGATGCAGGCTGGATAGCGGTCGATTGGTGGAGTAATATTAGTAGATGTAGGCAGGAGTCAGCCTACTTGTCATGAACGTGATGCTTATATACATGATCATTGCCATGAATAACGTCATAACTATGCGCTTTTCTATCAATTGCCCAACAGTAATTTGTTTACCCATCGTATGCTTTGTGTTCGAGAGAGAAGCCTGAAAACTATGGCCCTATGGTCTACTTTAATCATATTATAACAACCAAAAATACTTTGCTGCATTTTATTTCCTTTTATTTTGTTGAGCAATTTATCTACCTTCCTATACAAGATTTGATCCTTGCAAGTAACGAGTTCAAGGCGATTGACAACCCTCTTGCCCGCATTGGGTGCAAGTATTTGCTTTTATGTGTGCAGGTGCTGCTCACGAGGCTTGGTGTGATTCTCCTGTTGGTTCGATTAACCTTGGTTCTCACTGAGGGAAATTTTTATCTCTACTATACTAGTCCACCCTTCCTCTTCTGGGAAAATCCCAACATAGCTCACAAGTAGCAGAAAGAATTTCTAGCGCCGTTGCCGGGGAGCATCATCCAAATGTATCAAGTACCTTCACTCAAAATATCATCTACTTGCACTAGTAGAAAAGGGGGCAATGGTCCAGGCCAGGTCAGCTCATTAGTCCCGGTTCAATCCAGAACCGGGACCCATGGGGGCATTGGACCCGGTTCATGAGCCCCGGGGGCCGGCCGGGCCACGTGGGCCATTGGTCCCGGTTCGTTTGGACCTTTTGGTCCCGGTTGGTGGGACGAACCGGGACCAATGTGCCTCGCTCCTGGCCCACCACCATTGGTCCCGGTTGGTGGCCTGAACCGGGACCAAAGGCTGCCCTTTAGTCCCGGTTCGTGCCACGAACTGGGACCAATTAATTGCCTATATATACCCCTCGCCCGCGAGTAGAGCACTCCCACTGCTCTGTTTTTCCTGGCTGGCGAGGAGAGAGCTTTGTGGTGCTCTAGCTCACCTCCTATGCACACAAGGTGTTCGATGGAATGCCCGAGCCACACTACTTAAGCTTTCTCCTCTCCAAGCTCGACCTCCAAGCTCCATTTTTCTCAATATTTGTCTAGGTTTAGCGGTCCGTCACGTCCCGTCCCCGTCTTCACCGCCGTCGATCGCCCGCGCCAATCTCGTCGCCGACACCACCGTGGTGAGCCTCTTGTTCTCATCTTCTTTCTGAAAGGAAAAAAAAATTCTTACTTGTATGTTTATATAGATACTTGTATAATTTTCTTACTTTTATTATTGCATCTTATATAGTGCGATGGTTTTGGTATCCGCCCCTGTCGGCCCTCGTTCTGTCTATGATTCGGATGTGGTATATATTATCTTTTCATAACTATTGGTTCATTTATTGTTTATGACAATTATGCCGACCAACGTGACATAGATTTTATTTATCTAGGAGGTTGTTGAACCGGAAATTCCAACCGACCCTATTGTCGAGAGGTTAAATTTAGTTGAAGAACAAAAAAATTTCTTGAAGGAAAAAATAAGAAAAATTGAGGAGGAGAAGATGATATTGGAGTTGCATGTTGCGGATGTCGTCGATGATCACAAGATCAAGATGGATGCAATGCGCTTGAAGATTAGAAAGATTAGAAAATATGCCATTCATACCGAGGCTTGATATCATTATGCCGTTGGATCAGTTGTTACATTGGTTGCGATTATGATCACATTTGTTTTCGCATTGAAATGTTTTAGATAGTTTCAACGTATGGTTTAATTAATTTAGATGCTCTGCAGAGCTTTATGTTGTTAGATGAGAACTATGTATGTACTTTGGTTTTAATGTGATGATGAACTTCTATTAATTTGGTCACTTAATTATCTATTCATGATGTTCTGTAATGATTTTTGACACACTTAATTATATATCATGCATGCAGATGAACCAACAATGGATATACGGTTCAAGACACACCTCCGAGTACATTAAGGGCGTGCATGATTTTCTCGAAGTGGCTAAGGCAAACAAGCAGAATGGTTTTATGTGTTGTCCATGCCCTATATGTGGGAATACGAAGTCTTACTCTGACCGGAAAACCCTTCACACCCACCTGATTTACAAGGGTTTCATGCCACACTATAATGTTTGGACGAGGCACGGAGAAATAGGGGTTATGATGGAAGACGGCGAAGAAGAAGAGTACGATGACAACTATGTGCCCCCTGAATACGGTGATGCTACTGAACATCAAGAGGAACTAGACGATGTGCACGATGATGCTGCAATGGGCGAAGCTGCTGAAGATCAAGAGGAACCAGACAATGTGCCCGATGATGATGATCTTCGCCGGGTCATTGTCGATGTAAGGACGCAATGCGAAAGTCAAAAGGAGAAGCTGAAGTTCGATCGCATGTTAGAGGACCACAAAAAAGGGTTGTACTCCAATTGCGAAGATGGCAACACAAAGCTCGGTACCGTACTGGAATTGCTGCAGTGGAAGGCAGAGAATGTTGTGCCTGACAAAGGATTTGAGAAGCTACTGAAAATATTGAAGAAGAAGCTTCCAAAGGATAACGAATTGCCCGACAGTACATACGCAACAAAGAAGGTCGTATGCCCTCTAGGATTGGTGGTGCAGAAGATACATGCATGCCCTAATGACTGCATCCTCTACCGCGGTGCGTACAAGGATCTGAACGCATGCTCGGTATGCGGTGCATTACGGTATAAGATCAGACGAGATGACCCTAGTGCTGTTGACGGCGAGCCCCCCAGGAAGAGGGTTCCTGCGAAGGTGATGTGGTATGCTCCTATAATACCACGGTTGAAACGTCTGTTCAGAAACGGAGAGCATGCCAAGTTGATGCGATGGCACAGTGAGGACCGTAAGAAAGATGGGAAGTTGATAGCACCCGCTGACGGGTCGCAGTGGAGAAAAATCGAGAGAAAGTACTGGGATGAGTTTGCAAGTGACCCAAGGAACGTATGGTTTGCTTCAAGCGCGGATGGCATTAATCCTTTCGGGGAGTAGAGCAGCAATCACAGCACCTGGCCCGTGACTCTATGTATGTATAACCTTCCTCCTTGGATGTGCATGAAGCGGAAGTTCATTATGATGCCAGTTCTCATCCAAGGCCCTAAGCAACCCGACAACGACATTGATGTGTACCTAAGGCCATTAGTTGAAGAACTTTTACAGCTGTGGAATGGAAACGGTGTATGTACGTGGGATGAGCACAAACAGGAGGAATTTGACCTAAAGGCGTTGCTGTTCTGACCATCAACGATTGGCCCGCTCTTAGTAACCTTTCAGGACAGACAAACAAGGGATACCACGCATGCACGCACTGTTTACTTGACACCGATAGTATATACCTGGGAAGCTGCAGGAAGAATGTGTACCTGGGCCATCATCGATTTCTTCTGACTAACCATCAATGTCAAAAGAAAGGCAAGCATTTCAAAGGCGAGGCAGATCACTGGAAGAAGCCCGCCATGTGTACCGGTGATCACGTACTTGCTATGGTCAATGATTTACACGTAATCTTTGGAAAGGGTCCCAACGGACTAGCTGTTCCGAGTGACGCTGGGGGACACGCACCCATGTGGAAGAAGAAATCTATATTTTGGGACCTACCCTACTGGAAAGACCTAGAGGTCTGCTCTTCGATCGACGTGATGCACGTGACGGAGAACCTTTGCATGAACCTGCTAGGCTTCTTGGGCGTGTATGGGAAGACAAAAGATACAGATGAGGCACAGACGGACCTGCAACGTTTGCATGAAAAAGACGGCATGCCTCCAAAGCAGTATGAAGGTCCTGCCAGCTATGCTCTTACCAAAGAAGAGAAAGAAATCTTCTTTGAATGCCTGCTTAGTATGAAGGTCCCGACTGGCTTCTCGTCGAATATAAAGGGAATAATAAATATGGCAGATAAAAAGTTTCAGAACCTAAAGTCTCATGACTGCCACGTGATTATGACGCAATTCCTTTCGGTTGCATTGAGGGGGCTTCTACCGGAAAATGTCCAATTAGCCATTGTGAAGCTATGTGCATTCCTCAATGCAATCTCTCAGAAGGTGATCGATCCAGAAATCATACCAAGGCTAAGGAGTGATGTGGTGCAATGTCTTGTCAGTTTCGAGCTGGTGTTCCTACCATCCTTCTTCAATATCATGACGCACGTCCTAGTTCATCTAGTTGACGAGATTGTCATTCTGGGCCCCGTATTTCTACACAATATGTACCCCTTTGAGAGGTTCATGGGAGCACGACCTCGTTGGAACTGATCTGTTGTGTGTTCCATTTGAGGAGTTCTTCGCGTTCTTCAATCAAAAGGCCCTCGATAAATTAACGGTCTTTTGCTACTGCCTGTAAGTACTATTTATGTCATTAAGTCTCTATATATAGCTCGGCTCTTTCATTGCATGTATTTATAATTAATTATCCTCAATATATTATGCAGATTGAAGATCGTCGAGTGCGGAAAACAAGAAATTTATGATATTGGGTTCATTAACACAAATATCATAGAGGATATTCAGGTTAAAAAGCACGCCGAAGAGGCCGAGGCCAGCTTGCTACAATCGTTGATCAAAAATCAAAACAAAGATACCATACTCTTTCCTTACAACTTCAAGTGAGTGTTACTGTCGTGTGCATATTCGGTTTCCCTTATTACTCGAGCGAGGTTATAGTAATGTAATTGATGAGTTATGCATGCGTGCGCAGCTTCCACTATGTTCTTCTGGAGATTAAGCTTGAGCCGGGACTAGTAACCGTCTTAGACTCGAGACGAAAAGATCCCGAAACATATGCGGACATGACTAAATTGCTCAACAAGTAAGTTCAATCGATCATTATCGCACCATATCGGCAACTTTTTGTTCATTTCCTGATATCTCAAGTAATAATAATTATTTTTTGTCTTGTAGGGTTTGGAAACAGTTCACCGCAGAAGCTCCAGGACTGCCGAAGGAGCTGTGATATACATACCCGAATGTAAGTACTACTGGCTAGCTAGTTGCGCGCATCTCCCGTTGATTCTATAGCTGTACTTTCATAAATGCCATTTATAATGCTTCATTATCAGTTTGATTGACCTCTATTTCTCGTAAAGTGCTTGTGGCAGGAACAAGGGAATGATTTCTGTGGATACTACGTGTGCGAGTTCATCTACAACGCGACTTTGAAAAATAAGCGGGGTGCTCTAAAAGACAATATGAAGTGCGTAAGCAATAATATTCACAATTTCATTTTATTACACAATCATTTCTGTTGAATTTCATTCATATATATGTATTAATTAACCCCCTTCTTCAAATTAGACGTGGCAGATGCAGAATGAACTCCTAGAACCAGATCGCATGAAAGCAATTCAAGAGGAATTGCCGGGATTCTTTCTTGACCACGTCATCAATAAAGCCGGAGAATACCATGTGGAAGTTGACTTCAATTGCTAGGGGATTGTAATTAAGAGATCTTACATATTGTATATGTATGTAGCCAGTAGCGTCAGATAGATAATACGAAAACTTGTTGTTCGACCGATCTCTCGGAGAAGGAGTGGTCGATCGATCACTTCTCTCAGTATGCATGACGAACTTCTGTACTTAATGGTTCCCTTCATTTTCTTACTAGCTAGCGTGTCGAGGGCCTCTCTATGTATAGTACGTAGCGTCGACCAAGCATGGACATAAGAGAGGATACTTCTCTCTATTAATTAGCTAGCTAACACAATATATGGAACACCTAAATTAACCCCCCAAAACCCCCAAAACCCCACCCCCCCCCCCCCCTTCAAAAAAAAACCAAAAACCCCAGCCACTGGAATGCTGACGCGTGGATGCCTTTTGGTCCCGGTTGGTGCCACCAACCGGGACCAAAGGCCCCCTTGCCTGGGCTTGGCGCACCGGCCACATGGAGGACCATCTGTCCCGGTTCGTCTTAGAACCGGGACTAAAGGGGGGAGGTATTAGTAACGACCCATTAGTCCCGGTTCATGAACCGGGACTAAAGGCCCTTACGAACCGGGACAAGTGCCCCCTTTTCTACTAGTGTTGGTCTACTTTTTATATGCCCTTTTTATCTGCCTCTCTTTTTCATCTCCCGCCACTTCTCATCAAAATAAAAAACACAAAAAGTTTGCTTGTTTGCTTGCTTCGCTTGAAGTTGCTATCATGTCTGAATTTGAGGAAGCTAATGATGTTCCTGCCACTAGTGTGGAACCTTTTGATCATAAAACTACACTCCTTTTTGATGAAGTTGCTAAAGAAAATTTAGATAACCTTGCTGATGATGATCCTAATAAATAAGAACCCACTATTATGCATACAAAAAGAATCGTATGGGTAGTGGTAATATTATTGGAAAAGGCACTATTCAAGATGTGCTAGCACGTTACCTATGTTAGGAGGGTTAGTTCTTGCTAAAACTACTAGCCTTGTTGATGCCATATCTTTGCTTATAGTTGTGTTTGAAAGACAATTCGTGCACATGCATCCTACTATACAAAGGATACTACTGGAGCTTTCAAACATTCGTGATCCTTCTGTTAAATGCATAGCCACTATATTTCTAGCTTATGAATTTAGCCACATCATGACGGAGGCACGATACTATTTTCTTACTAAAAAATAAATAGTTGGTGCCCTCCTATAGAATAAATTCTTTACAACCGAGAGGAGATGAGAAAATTACAATCTCCAGGCTATGCTGCTTACAATGAGAATTATAGGAAAAAGGTTCCCCCATCTGTTTTGCTTGATAAGCTTTCCAAACATAATGATGATTTTTCTATACAAAATAATGGACTGGGTTATGTTCTTGAGAAAAGGCTAAAGGAATATTCAACTAAAACATGTATAATGAGGAAATAGTCATCACTTACAAAGGTCCAAAGGAGAAACCTCCTCCTCCTCCTAAAACTGATCTCACGCATCCTTATCCTAACTAATTTAGCCCTTTTGATTATTTTTTGCTTCCCTCTTAGGAAGCTTGCTGCTGAAATAAGGGAATATGTGATGAACATGGATGATCTCCCTTACTTCTATTATGACAATACTTGAAACAATGACTTACGCCTAGCTAGGGGCATAAAATAATAGCGCTTGTTGGGAGGCAACCCAATAGTTATCTTAATTTTTTTTCTTTTATTTTATGTTTTTGTGTGTTGAAACATTTATTGCCACTGTTGTGATTGTGTTTTTATGTTTTAGTTTCTGTTTGTGCCAAGTGAAGCCTTTGGGATGATTTGGGTAATAGTTGACTTGATTCTGTGAAAAAACATAAACTTTTGCTCTTAGTTCAGGAAATTTTAAAAATCACTGGAATGCGATTTTGATCTTAATTTGTTTACATATGATTGATATACAAATTGCCCACGTTGTCGTAATTGTTCAGAATATTTAGAATTCCAGAAGTATGGGTTTTGCTCAGATCATTACAAACTATTCTATTTTAGACATATTCTATTTTCTATTGCATAGTTCGCTTGCTTTGATGGCGCTATGGTTTATATCGGGTGGTATAAGTCATGGAGAAGCTAGAATACAATAGGTATTACCCAAGATTAAAATATGAATGGGTTTATAACAGTACCTAAAGTTTATGATTTGTCTATTATACTAATGGATCTCATGAGGTTTCTGTTGAGTTTTCTGTGCTGAAGTTTTCAAGTTTTGGGTGAGACAACGATGGATGAAGGAATAAGGAGCGGCAAGACCCTAAGCTTGGAGATGCACAAGGCACCCCTAAGGTAAAATTCAAGGAAGACCCAAGCATCTAAGCTTGAGGATGTCCCGAATGGCATCCCCTCTTTCGTCTACAATGTATCGGTTTGTCACTTGGAGCTACATTTTTATTCATTACATGATACGTCTTTGCTTCATTTTTTAGTTTGCCACAATCATTGTTTGCTGGATGAGCAGTAGTTAAGCTTCGGATGCTGATACGTCTCAAACGTAACTATAATTTTTGTTTCTTCATGCTATTATATTATGAATTTGGTATGCCTTATATGCATTTTTATATCATTTTTGTGGACTAACCTATTAACTTAATGCCTAGTGCCAGCTCATGTTTTCTGCATGATTTTGGTTTTCTAGAAAAATCATACCAAATGAAGGCCAAACACGATGAAACTTTTTGACATTTTTTTCTAGGCAAAAGGAAACCCTAGAAGCTTCGGGAGAAGACCAGGCGATACACGAGGGAGCCATAAGGCAGGTGTGGCGCCATGGGCGTAGGGCGCGCCCAGGAGAGCTCTCGAAACAATTGTTATGCCGCCGCAAGTCTCTGTTCTTTCATGATCCCATCAGGAGGCCTTTTCGGAACTCTGCCGTAGGGGGAAACCATTGGGGAGGCAATATTCATTGACCTTGCTGCCTCCAAGATGATGTGTGAGTAGTTCCCAGATGACCTACAGGTTCATAGCAGTAGCTAGACGGTTTTCTCTCTCTCTCTCTCTCTCTCTCTCTCTCTCTTTTGATCTTCAATACAATTATCTCATCTCAGAACAATCCGATGTAAACTTTTGCTTTGTGTTTGTTGTGATCCGATGAATTGTAGGTTTATGATCAGATTATTCATTGAAAATATTTGAGTCTTTTCTGAGATTTGTTATGTGTGATTTTATAGCCTTCTAATTCTGTTCGATCTATCTGTCTTTTTTGGCCAAGTATATTGATTTATCTTTAGTGGGAGAGATGCTTTGTATAGGTTTAAACTTGTGGTGTCCTTACTCTATGACAGGAGGAGTTGCAAGGCATGTATTAGTATTATTGCTACTAAGGGTAAAACAATGGAGTTTGAACATATTATTTGATCTTACTTTCTCTACATCATGTCATCGTGCTCCAAGTTTTAGTCTGTTTGTTATAAACTTAATACCTTAAGATGTGTGTTGGATAGCGGTCAAGGGGTGGAGAAATAGTAGTAGGGGTCAGTAATTTTAACTGTCTACTTGTCATAGACGTAATGCCTATATATTGATCATGCCGTGAATATTCATCATAACTATGTGCAATTCTATCAATTGCCCATCAGTAATTTTTTTACCCATCATTGCTATGCTTTTGAGAGAGATGCCTCAAGTGAACCGATTCACTTCATATTTACTAAAACCCTAAATATACCTCATTATTTTTATTTACTTTTATTCATCTATCTACCACTATCATATTTAATCCTTGCAATTGGCAACAAGAAGGGGATTGACAACCCTCTTGTTGTCTTTGGGTGGAAGCATTCACTTTATGTGTGTATAGATACCGTTTATCCTGTCTATGTGGTGTCTCCTACTGGTTCGATAAACCTTGGTTCTTAACTGAGGGAAAATACTTTTTTGTACTACACTACTTAGCCCTTCCTCTTTAAGGAATCCCAACGCTTATGGCAAGTAGCAGATCCCTACCCGGCCACACTTGGTGTGCCCACCACACTACTGTGCTCAGCATGCTACGCACCTTACTCCAAACACCTATTAGGTCCACGAGTTGTTCCTGACCAACTGGATGCACAGAAGCTTGAACTCCCTTCTGTTGGGGAACATAGTAATTTCAAAAAAAATCCTACGCACACGCAAGATTATGGTGATGCATAGAAACGAGAGGGGAGAGTGTTGTCCACGTACCCTCGTAGATCGAAAGCGGAAGCGTTAGAACAACGCGGTTGATGTAGTCGTATGTCTTCATGGCCCGACCGATCAAGCACCGAAACTACGGCACCTCCGAGTTCTAGCACACGTTCAGCTCGATGACGATCCCCGGACTCTGATCCAGCAGAATGTCGGTGAAGAGTTCCGTCAGCACGACGGCGTGGTGACGATCTTGATGTTCTACCGTCGCAGGGCTTCGCCTAAGCACCGCTACAATATTATCGAGGACTATGGTGGAGGGGGGCACCGCACACGGCTAAGAGATCAAGAGATCAATTGTTGTGTCTATGGGGTGCCCCCCTCCCCCGTATATAAAGGAGTGGAGGAGAGGGAGCCGGCCAAGGGGGTGGCGCGCCCTAGGGGAGGAGTCCAACCCCAACCGGGAGTAGGACTCCCCCCCTATCCTATTAGGAATAGGAGAGGGAAGGAAGAGGGGGGAGGCCCCCTCCCAATTCAGATTGGGCTTGGGGGGGGGGCGCCCCCTCCTTTGCTTCTTCTCCCTCCTTTCCACTAAGGCCCAATAAGGCCCATATACCTCCCGGCGGGTTCCGATAACCTCCCGGAGATCCGGTATTGTCCCAATCTCACCCGGAACCTTTCCGGTGTCCAAATATAGTCGTCCAATATGTCGATCTTTATGTATCGACCATGTCGAGACTCCTCGTCATGTCCGTGATCACATCCGGGACTCCGAACAACCTTCGGTACATCAAAACTCATAAACTCATAATAAAACTGTCAACGAAACCATAAGCATGCGGACTCTACGGGTTCGAGAACTATGTGGACATGACCTAGAACTGTTTCTGATCAATAACTAATAGCGGAACCTGGATGCTCATATTGGCTCTTACATATTCTACGAAGATCTTTATCGGTCAAACCGCATAACAACATACGTTGTTCCCTTTGTCATCGGTATGTTACTTGCTCGAGATTCGATTGTCGGTATCTCAATACCTAATTCAATCTCGTTACCGGCAAGTCTCTTTACTCGTTAAGTAATGCATCATTCCATAACTAACTCATTAGCTACATTGCTTGCAAGGCTTATAGTGATGTGCGTTACCGAGAGGGCCCAGGGATACCTCTCCGACAATCGGAGTGACAAAACCTAATCTCAAAATACGCCAACTCAACATGTACCTTTGGAGACACCTGTAGAGCTCCTTTAAAATCACCCAGTTACGTTGTGACGTTTGGTAGCACACAAAGTGTTCCTCCGGTAAACGGGAGTTGCATAATCTCATAGTTGTAGGAACTTGTATAAGTCATGAAGAAAGCAATAGCAACATACTAAACGATCAAGTGCTAAGCTAACCGAATGGGTCAAGTCAATCACATCATTCTCCTAATGATGTGATCCCGATAATCAAATGACAACTCATGTCTATGGTTAGGAAACTTAACCATCTTTGATCCACGAGCTAGTCAAGTAGAGGCATACTAGTGACACTCTGTTTGTCTATGTATTCACACATGTATTATGTTTCTGGTTAATACAATTCTAGCATGAATAATAAACATTTATCATGATATAAGGAAATAAATAATAACTTTATTATTGCCTCTAGGGCATATTTCCTTCAGTCTCCCACTTGCACTAGAGTCAATAATCTAGTTCACATCGCCATGTGATTTAACACAAATATTCATATCTGTATATGATTAACACCCATAGTTCACATCGTCATGTGACCAATACCCTAAGGGTTTACTAGAGTCAATAATCTAGTTCACATCACTATGTTATTAACACCCAAAGAGTACTAAGGTGTGATCATGTTTTGCTCGTGAGAGAATCTTAGTTAACGGGTCTGCCACATTCAGAACCGTATGTATTTTGCAAATATTCTATGTCTACAATTCTCTGCACGGAGCTACTCTAGCTAATTGTTCCCACTTTCAATATGTATCCAGATTGAGATTTAGAGTCATCTGGATTGGTGTAAAAGCTTGCACCGATGTAATTATTTACGACGGGCTCTTTTATCACCTCCATAATCGAGAAATATTTCCTTAGTCCTCACTAAGGATATTTTTGACCAATGTCCAGTGATCTACTCCTAGATCACTATTGTACTCCCTTGCCAAATGCAGAGCAAGGTATACAATAGGTCTGGTACATAGCATAGCATACTTTATAGAACCTATGACTGAGGCATAGGGAATGATTTTCATTCTTTTTTTTCTATTTTCTGCCGTGGTCGGGATTTGAGTCTTACTCAATTTCATACCTTTGCAACACAGGCAAGAACTCTTTCTTTGACTGTTCCATTTTGAACTAATTCAAAATCTTGACAAGGTATGTACTTATTGAAAAACTTATCAAGCGTCTTGATCTATCTCAATAGATCGTGATGCTCAATATGTAAGTAGCTTTACTGAGGTCTTTCTTTTAAAGAACTCCTTTCAAATACTCCTTTATGCTTTCCAGAAAAATTCTACATCATTTCTGATCAACAATATGTTACCCACATATATTTATCAGAAAGGCGGTAGTGCTCCCACTCACTTTATTATAAATACAGGCTTCACTGCAAGTTTGTATAAAACTATATGCTTTGATCAACTTATCAAAGCGTATATTCCAACTCTGAGATGCTTGCACCAGTCCATAGATGGACCGCTGGAGCTTGCATATTTTGTTAGCACCTTTAGGATTGACAAAACCTTCTGGTTGCATCATATACAACTCTTCTTTAATAAAACCATTTAGGAATGTAGTTTTGACATCCATTTTCTAGATATTAAATGTGGCAATTGCTAACATGATTCAGACAGACTTAAGCATCGATACGAGTGAGAAAATCACATCGTATTCAACACCTTGAACTTGTCGAAAACCTTTCGCAACAAGTCGAGCTTTGTAGACAGTTACATTACCATCAACATCAGTCTTCTTCTTGAAGATCCATTTATTCTCGATGGCTTGCCGATCATCGGGCAAGTCAACCGAAGTCCATACTTTGTTCTCATACATGGATCCCATCTCAGATTTCATGGCCTCAAGCCATTTTGTGGAATATGGGCTCATCATCGCTTCCTCATAGTTCATAGGTTCGCCATGGTCAAGTAACATGACATCCAGAATAGGATTACTGTACCACTCTAGTGAGGATCTTACTCTGGTAGACCTACGAGGTTCGGTACTAACTTGATCTGAAGTTTTATGATCAATATCATTAGCTTCCTCACTGATTGGTGTAGTTGTCACACGAACCGGTTCTTGTGATGAACTACTTTCCAATAAGGGAGCAAGTACAGTTACCTCATTAAGTTCTACTTTCCTCCCACTCACTTCTTTCGAGAGAAACTCCTTCTCTAGAAAGGATCCAAATTTAGCGACAAAAATCTTGCCCTCAGATCAATGATAGAAGGTGTACCCAATAGTCTCTTTTGGGTATCCTATGAAGACACATTTCTCCGATTTGGGTTCGAGCTTATCTAGTTGAAGTTTTTTCACATAAGCATCGCAGCCCCAAACTTTAAGAAACGACAACTTTGGTTTCTTGCCCTATTTCATGTGAATGCGGCCGTCTCTAAAGCATAACCCCAAAACGATAGCGGTAAATCAGTAAGAGACATCATAGATCACACCATATCTAGTAAAGTACGATTACGACGTTCGGACACACCATTTTGTTGTGGTGTTTTGGGTGGCGTGAGTTGCGAAACTATTCCGCATTGCTTCAAATGTAAACCAAACTCGTAACTCAAATATTCTCCTCCACGATCAGATCGTAGAAATTTTATTTTCTTGTTATGATGATTTTCCACTTCATTCTGAAATTCTTTGAACTTTTCAAATGTTCCAGACTTGTGTTTCATCAAGTAGATATACCCATATCTGCTTAAATCATCTGTGAAGGTGAGAAAATAACGATACCCGCCGCGAGCCTCAATATTCATTGGACCACATACATCAGTATGTATGATTTCCAACAAACCAGTTGCTCGCTCCATATTTCCGGAGAACGGCGTTTTAGTCATCTTGCCTATGAGGCATGGTTCGCAAGTACCAAGTGATTCATAATCAAGTGATTCCAGAAGTCCATCAGTATGGAGTTTATTTAGGCACTTTACACAAATATGACCCAAACGGCAGTGCCACAAATAAGTTGCACTATCATTATCAACTCTGCATCTTTTGGCTTCAACATTATGAATATGTGTATCACTACTATCGAGATTTAATGAAAAAAGACCACTCTTCAAGGTTGCATGACCATAAAAGATATTACTCATATAAATAGAACAACCATTATTATCTGATTTAAATGAATAACCATCTCGCATCAAACAAGATCCAGATATAATATTCATGCTTAACGCTGGCACCAAATAACAATTATTCAGGTCTAAAACTAATCCCGATGGTAGATGTAGAGGTATCGTGCTGACCGCGATCACATCGACTTTGGAACCATTTCCCACGCGCATCGTCACCTCGTCCTTTGCCAATCTTCGCTTAATCCGTAGTCCCTATTTCGAGTTGCAAATATTAGCAACAGAACCAGTATAAAATACCCAGGTGCTACTGCAAGCATTAGTAAGGTACACATCAATAACATGTATATCACATATACCTTTGTTCACTTTGCCATCCTTCTAATCTGCCAAATACTTGGTACAGTTCCACTTCCAGTGTCCAGTTTGCTTGCAGTAGAAGCACTCAGTCTCAGGCTTAGGTCCAGACTTAGGTTTCTTCTCTTGAGCAGCAACTTGTTTGCTGTTCTTCTTGAAGTTCCCCTTCTTCTTCCCTTTGCCCTTTTTCTGGAAACTGGTGGTCTTATTAACCATCAACACTTGATGCTCCTTCTTGATTTCTACCTCCGCAGCTTTCAGCATTGCGAAGAGCTCGGGAATAGTCTTGTCCATCCCTTGCATATTATAGTTCATCACGAAGCTCTTGTAGCTTGGTCGCAGTGATTGAAGAATTCTGTCAATGACACTATCATCAGGAAGATTAACTCCCAGTTGAATCAACACTACTAGGGAAAACCTTATACACAGAAATTTAGCAACAACGTGGGTCAAAAAAGGGCGCTAGTGCTAGATAGCAGTAGCGATTGAAGAAAAACCGCGCTACAGATAGAACCTTAACAGTAGCGCGTGTAGTGGCAAAAGCGCTACTACTAATATTCCCATTGCTAGAATGATAGGGTACGCATAGCAGTAGCGGGCTCGTAGGAAACGCGCTACCGCTAGGGAATAAGTAGCGGCGCGTTTCCTAGGAAGAGCGCTACTACTAAGGGAAATAAAATAAGATGAAAAACAAATAGAAAAGTAAATGAAAATGAAAGAAATAGAAAAAGGAGAAAGGAAAAAAAATAAAATGTAAAGCAAAATAAATGAAAAAGCAAAAAAACGGAGGAAGGCATAGCAGCAGCGTGTGTTTGTAAGAGGCGCTATAGCTAATATAGCTGCAACGCGTGTCCTAGACCCCCGCTATAGAAACAGAAAAGGAAACTAAAAAATGGGAGAAAATTACATAGCTATAGCAGCAGCACATTTTGTAAAAACCGCTATAGCTATCTTAGCTATAGCGCGTTTTACCAAACGCGCTACCGCTAAGTTTGACTTAACCAAAAAACCATTTCCCCCCGGCCACCACTTCTCCCCCAAATCCCTCAACCCACCCCGCGCGCCGCCGTCTCCCCGATTCGCCGTCGCCCCACTTCACCGCCGTCTCCTGCCGACGTCGACGCCACCAGAGCCGTTCGCCGTCGACGCCACTGGAGCCGCCCCCAACGCCACGGAGCCACGCGGCCTCGTCAACGCCACCGGAGCCGCCGTCGACACCACCGGATCCTTTCTTGCCACAACTGCCTCCCTTGCCATCACCGGAGTCGCCCCTGCCTCCCTCGCCGTCACCGGAGACGCCCCTGCCTCCCTCGCCACCACTGCCTCCGTTGCCACCACCTGAGCCATCCTCTGTAATCCCCCACCCCTCCTTTCTCTCTCATGCATAGGTTAGGTAGTTTAATTAGGTTTATTATCTAGGTTAGGGCAAAAATTTAGTTAGGGCTTTGGCAGATAAGTAGTTAGGTTAACTAGTTTAATTAGGTTAATTATCTAGGTTAGTTCAAAAATTTAGTTAGGGCTTTGATAGAGAACTAGTCAGGTTAACTAGTTTAATTAGGTTAATTATCTAGGTTAATTAGTGCAAAAATTTATTTTGGGCTTTGATAGAGAACTAGCTGCGTTAACTTGTTTAATTAGGGTTAATTATCTAGGTAAACTAGATTAACTAACTAGGTTAAATAGGTAGGTTAATTAGGTTTGTTGGATTAACAAGCTAGGTTAAGTAGGTTGGCTAGGTTAGAGGAAAAATTTATTTTAGAGCACTAGGTCAGAAGGGTTAGAGAAATGGAGTTCCTTTGCAATTTAATTGGGTTTTGTCCTAGGCAGAGAAGGGTTAGAGATAATAATGTGTGTTTGTGTGAGAGAGAGGAATAGCTGTTGTTCAATTGAAGTTGTTCGATTGTGCCCAAGTGGCTTTGTTGTTTCTAGGGAATGAGGCTGAGTGGCCTATGTTTTGCTGGAATGTTGATTCATTTCTGTTCCGGCAAATTTGAGGTTCTCGATTTGTCCACTTTTTAGCAAAGGTCATGCGAAATTTTTTCGTGAATTTGGGCATGACTTGTGCAACAAACTAGGACATATCGAGTACCCAAGATTTGCCGCACCAGGAAGGAGTCAACATTCCTGCAAAACAATAGTCCTTTTTTATGTCATTATTCATTTTATTAGGTCTAGAATTAATTGACTAGATTTAATCATAGGAAACATGGCTAGCAACGATGAAGGACAGGGTTCTGGTGATTGCGACGACGTCTACCGGGTGGCAGACAATTTTTTTAGCCTTATCGACGATCAACAGATGTTGTTGCTGGTCCCACCGGTGGCATCGGGAACTGAGACCGACACGCAGACCGGTGCTGAGACTGAGACCGGCGCTGAGATTCAGACCAGCATCGAGACCGGCGCTGAGACCGGTGCTGCCTCGGGTGTCGGGTTGGGTGATATCGGACGGGGTAAGGAGGAGGCTCCATTAGTCGCTGATGACGTTGCCATGGATGAGGATGAGGATGACGATGGCGCTGAACAGTATGTCTATACTGGCGCCTCCTCAGGGTTTAAGCGTCATGAGTTGGTGCCTGAATTACCGTCTCAACGTATTATGGACGACCTTCCCATAGTAAAGAAGTCTAGGAAGAGAGCGAGGAAAGGCAAAAAAGCTGATTCTATGATCCAGCCGCCTCAGCAGCCTCGGCTTCAGGACCGTATAGATATCCCCGATGCGGATAAATGGCATATCCCCGGTCAACCAATCCTACCTGCAACAGCGCTACGGACCAGATTCGGCGATCTAAGGAGACTTCATGACGATGTGCTGTGGGTAGAGAAAGGCCTCATTGCCTCGAAAGATCCAGGATACCCACTCTACGTGGTTAACATTCCGCGGCAAATGTCGTACGTCTACTGCTTCCCCGCGGATAAGTTCTTCCTCTGATTCGATTACATATTCGACATGTTTCACGTGAAGAAGCTGGATCTTACGTTTGTCCGCCTTTATGCCTTGCAAATGAACTACATCATTGGGGTTGAGCAGATACATCATATCTGTGTCGCTGACCCATACTACATGCACGAGGGCTTCTTGGGAGTATGCGCAGAGCAACGTGAATACGCGAGGGATTACATCGTCAGTTTCATGCTCGCCAATAAGGACAAGGAGGCGATTCTCGTGCCTTATCATCCCGTGTAAGTCATCCGCGCTGCTATCCTTCCTTCGATTTCAATAATTCATTTGCACGGTGGAGGCTAATTAATTTGAGGTGTACTTATTTTATGCAGCGGCGGGCGTGCCGTCCTCATCATCCTCTACCCCTGATTCTCCCACGCTCTTTACTTGGACTCATCGAAGAACATTCACACAAAGGATTACACCCACATCAAAGATGTTCTCGACAGTGCTATGTTTTACTACCAAGCAAGGGGTGGAGAGGTCAGGGACAAGAAGAGAAGGGGCGGCAGGGTCGCCTTCAGCCAGAAGACCGACTTCTGCTGCATCCAGCAACCGAACGATTCTCTTAATGATGGATTCTATGTCCTACACCACATGCTGGAGTACAGACGGGATCACCAGAACCTTCACATGTCACCTAGATCTGGCGATGCCCATATTCTGCAATGGGCAAAGGACATAGGAGATATCGAGGATCATCGACTTCGAGCTGAGTTCTATAACATCCAGCACGAACTTGCCCAAATCATCATGAAGGAGGTCGTCGGAAAAACAGGGATGTTCTACAAAGAAGGACAAATGTCGCGGGAAGACGTCCGAACATGGGTAGCCGCTCAGCGTCTCGACCTGAAGCCTTTCACTAGGCTCGGGGACTATCTCTCTGACATTGATGGATGGCACGGCATGTTGGAGTGGTTGTCGATATATGACAATGTGTCCGTTTAGTCCATACTTTCTGTATGACAAAACTTTGAGTTATGCACGGTGAAACTTTATTTGTGATATAATTAAACCGTCCTCCTCCTCGACTAGCGAAAATCACTCTAGTTAGGGCATTTTGGGTACGATGAACTTTGTTATTTATGCTTACGATATGTTGTTTCTATTTTTGCCAAGTCTGTCTCTTTCTGTTGCTCAACTATATATGTTGCATATCATCGACTCATGTGATGATGCAGGTGCATAGATCATAGATGGCGAAGAAGTGCTACACCAGGAGTATATATACGACAAGTGGCCGGAGTGTCAGGCCCAGGTGTACCGGTTTCCGGTTTCCGAGCGACAGGCAGTAGTTAGTTTAGGTTCACGCTAATGTGAGAGAGGGATACAAACTCATGTACTCAAAGTGATAGCTCTTCTCGCGTATATCATTGTTTAGATGGATGACGATGTATTTGCAAGTAATCGAGACTTGTATCGCTATTTTCGAGATTGATGACGAGAGACCACTTTGTGTTGAATGATGATTATGATGATGACCTGATTTGATGATACTAATTGTATGTATATGCTATGATTACATTTGTATGTGTATGATATGCTAAAGATTATTGTATAAAGCCTATTCAAATACAAAACAAATATGCAGGAAAAAAACTAATAAAACTAGTAGTAGCGAGGGGGGGAAATTTAGCAGTAGCGCCGCCTTACCAGTAGCGCTTTCCTGTAAACAGCGCTGTAGATAATATCAGTAGCGCCCTTTTCTAAAGCGTGCTGCATCTATTCATGTATAGCAGTAGCGTGGGTCAACAGGCGCTACTGCCATACGTTAGCTGTAGCGCCTTATTAGTAGCGCCGACACCCGCGCTACTGAGAGGCCCAAAACCCGCGCTGCTGCTAGGCTTTTCCCTAGTAGTGCAAGTGATTATTATACCCAGACATTTTGAGTATGTGTTCACTGACAGAACTATTCTCCTCCATCTTACAGCTATAGAACTTATTGGAGACTTCATATCTCTCAATCCGGGCATTTGCTTGAAATATTAATGTCAACTCCTGGAACATCTCATATGCTCCATGACGTTCAAAACATCGTTGAAGACCCGGTTCCAAGCCGTAAAGCATGGCACACTGAACTATCGAGTAGTCATCAGCTTTGCTCTGCCAGACGTTCTTAACGTCGTCAGTTGCATCTGCAGCAGGCCAGCCACCCAGTGGTGCTTCCAGGACGTAATTCTTCTATGAAGCAATGAGGATAATCCTCAAGTTACGGACCCAGTCCGTGTAGTTGCTACCATCATCTTTCAACTTAGCTTTCTCAAGGAACGCATTAAAATTCAACGGAACAACAACACGAGCCATCTATCTACAACAAACATAGACAAGCAAAATACTATCTGGTACTAAGTTCATGATAAATTTAAGTTCAATTAATCATATTACTTAAGAACTCCCACTTAGACAGACATCTCTCTAGTCATCTAAGTGATCACGTGATCCAAATCAACTAAACCATGTCCGATCATCACGTGAGATGGAGTAGTTTTCAAATGGTGAACATCACTATGTTGATCATATCTACTATATGATTCACGCTCGACCTTTCGGTCTCCGTGTTCCGAGGCCATATTTGTATATGCTAGGCTTGTCAAGTTTAACCTTAGTATTCCGCGTGTGCAACTGTTTTGCACCCGTTGTATTTGAACGTAGAGCCTATCACACCCGATCATCATGTGGTGTCTCAGCACGAAGAACTTTCGCAACGGTGCATACTAAGGGAGAACACTTCTTGATAATTAGTGAGAGATCATCTTATAATGCTACCGTCAAGCAAAGCAAGATGAGAAGCACCGTCGTGATCACCATCGTCACCGGCGCGACACCTTGATCTCCATCGTAGCATCATTGTCGTTTCGCCATCTACCGCTTAGTGATAATGTAAAGCAATTACAGGGCGTTTGCATTTCATACAATAAAGCGACAACCATATGGATCCTGCCAGTTGCCGATAACTTTGGTTACAAATCATGATCATCTCATACAATAAAATATAGCATCACGTCTTGACCATATCACATCACAACATGCCCTGCAAAAACAAGTTAGACGTCCTCTACTTTGTTGTTGCAAATTTTACATGGCTGCTACGGGCTGAGCAAGAACCGTTCTTACCTACGCATCAAAACCACAACAATAGTTCGTCAAGTTAGTGTTGTTTTAACCTTCGCAAGGACCGAGCATAGCCACACTCGGTTCAACTAAAGTTGGAGAAACAGACACCCGCCAGCCACCTTGCAAAGCACGTCGGTAGAACCAGTCTCGCGTAAGCGTACGCGTAATATCGGTCCGGGCCGCTTCATCCAACAATACCGCCGAACCAAAGTATGACATGCTGGTAAGCAGTATGACTTGTATCGCCCACAACTCACTTGTGTTCTAGTCGTGCATATAACATCTACGCATAAAACCAGGCTCGGATGCCACTGTTGGGGAACGTAGTAATTTCAAAAAAATTCCTACGCACACGCAAGATCATGGTGATACATAGCAACGAGAGGGGAGAGTGTTGTCCACGTACCCTCATAGACCGAAAGTGGAAGTGTTAGAACAACGCGGTCGATGTAGTCGTACGTCTTCACGGCCCGATCGATCAAGCACCGAAATACGGCACCTCCGAGTTCTAGCACACATTCAGCTCGATGACGATCCTCGGACTCCGATCCAGCAGAATGTCGGGGAAGAGTTCCGTCAGCACAACGACGTGGTGACGATCTTGATGTTCTACCGTCGCAGGGCTTCGCCTAAGCACCGCTACAATATTATCGAGGACTATGGTGGAGGGGGGCACCGCACACGGCTAAGAGATCAAGAGATCAATTGTTGTGTCTATGGGGTGCCCCCTCCCCCGTATATAAAGGAGTGGAGGAGAGGGGGCCGACCAAGGGGGTGGCGCGCCCTAGGGGGGAGTCCAACCCCAACAGGGAGTAGGACTCCCCCCTTTCCTATTAGGAATAGGAGAGGGAAGGAAGAGGGGGGAGGGAAGAAGGAAAGGGGGGGTCGGCCCCCCTCCCAATTCGGATTGGGCTTGGGGGGGCGCGCCCCCTCCTTTGCTTCTTCTCCCTCCTTTCCACTAAGGCCCAATAAGGCCCATATACCTCCCGGCGGGTTCCGATAACCTGCCGAAGATCCGGTATTATCCCAATCTCACCCGGAACCTTTCCGGTGTCCAAATATAGTCGTCCAATATATCGATCTTTATGTCTTGACCATGTCGAGACTCCTCGTCATGTCCGTGATCACATCCGGGACTCCGAACAACCTTCGGTACATCAAAACTCATAAACTCATAATAAAACTGTCAACGAAACCATAAGCATGCGGACTCTACGGGTTCGAGAACTATGTGGACATGACCTAGAACTGTTTCTGATCAATAACTAATAGCGGAACCTGGATGCTCATATTGGCTCTTACATATTCTACGAAGATCTTTATCGGTCAAACCGCATAACAACATACGTTGTTCCCTTTGTCATCGGTATGTTACTTGCCCGAGATTCGATTGTCGGTATCTCAATACCTAATTCAATCTCGTTACCGGCAAGTCTCTTTACTCGTTACGTAATGCATCATTCCATAACTAACTCATTAGCTACATTGCTTGCAAGGCTTATAGTGATGTGCGTTACCGAGAGGGCCCAGGGATACCTCTCCGACAATCGGAGTGACAAAACCTAATCTCAAAATACGCCAACTCAACATGTACCTTTGGAGACACCTGTAGAGCTCCTTTATAATCACCCAGTTACATTGTGTCGTTTGGTAGCACACAAAGTGTTCCTCCGGTAAACAGGAGTTGCATAATCTCATAGTTGTAGGAACTTGTATAAGTCATGAAGAAAGCAATAGCAACATACTAAACGATCAAGTGCTAAGCTAACGGAATGAGTCAAGTTAATCACATCATTCTCCTAATGATGTGATCCCGTTAATCAAATGACAACTCATGTCTATTGTTAGGAAACTTAACCATCTTTGATTCACGAGCTAGTCAAGTAGAGGCATACTAGTGACACTCTGTTTGTCTATGTATTCACACATGTATTATGTTTCCGGTTAATACAATTCTAGCATGAATAATAAACATTTATCATGATATAAGGAAATAAATAATAACTTTATTATTGCCTCTAGGGCATATTTCCTTCACCTTCTTTGCCACCACCACCTAACGAAGACAGCAATGCTTCCGCCAAGACTCTTGGGGCCACCACCCTTGCCCAACTACCCAAGAGCACCACCCATCTAGGAAAATGCACCACCCCTTCGTGGGGGGTGTGGATGGGGTAAGGCCCATCGCTCTCACATGGAGGCCCGTGACAACGCAAAAGAGGAGTGCATATAGAGGCTTGAGTGATGGCTGCTAAAGTTTTACCATGATACCGCTCTCATTAGCAACACAAGACAGGTGCACCAATTGATACTCTAGTGGTGCCGAAAGTTCTAGAGTTCTTGTTCATGTGTGTAAAGATTGTTATCTTTCTTTGCAGTTCGATGTTGTATGGCAGAAAGTACGACGGCAAACTCGGGCTCGATCAAGCTTGGTATTAAATGACTTCTACCAAAGAGTGGCATTGTGGTGCAAATTGAAATTGTCATGTATAAAGATCGATCAATTCTAGAGGCATTTCAAAGTGGAGTTGCTATTTAAATAGACTTATTTCCTCGTCACATGCGTCAATCAATCAATTTATGGACAATTTAATTCATAGGATTAGAATCCTTAGGAAAACTTCTAAAGGGCTGATTTGCACTCTATTTTGGAGGAAAATTTTCATCCACTAAAATCTCTTTTACAATTTCTTTGTTTTTTGTGTGGCATAAAACACTCTCTATTCCAAATAGCTATGGTGTGCTAATCCTATAGAATTCAAGTGGGCGTGCCACTCCAATCATGTATTTTTCCCTATTATCGCGTTCTGAAATTCTTGTGAATCAAAGAGACCCTTAGAAATCCTACATATAATTATATTATTAAGGTGTGGTGGATCAATTGCTCATGCATTGATGAAACTTGATGTGTATAATTACTTAATTTATTGTGCACTTCTATGAAAGAAGAATTCCGTTTTCTTGACCGTCCATGAAAAAATGCTTTCAAACCGAACGAGCATTAGAGCCCAAATTTAAATCAGAACCGTAGTATGAATTTTGCCTAGAAGATATATATAAATGCTTCAAAGCTTTTGCATTCCATTCTTCAAAATGTCTGGACTATGTAGTAAAATACATACTCAGCTTTGCAGCTAGTTTTTCTCTTCAGACAAAGGTTAGTTTGTTAAAAAATAAACAAAATAATGATTTATCATCATGTACACCTGACATCTCCCCTTATAAAAAAACAAGCTTTTTGTACACTGTATATGTTAAATGTATTTAATAAATAACTACTCACCCGAATATGCACAATGTGGGCACTACTAATTGAATAGGAACATGTGCTGAAAGTAAATAAACACATGGAATCACCAGCTGATAAAATAGCAAGTAGTGAAGGGGCCCTCACACTCAGAATGGCCAAACCATACATGTAGGTCCCTAATTTCATATCCTGTGAGTTTTGAATCCTTTGGAGATTATGACATACGTCATTCATGCATTGAGGGAGCGTTGGTTGTGGCTTATTTGGATTTGTTGCTGATGGTTCGAAGGCATTGGGATTTACTCTTTTGCATTGTGTCTCGTTTCCGCGAGTAACTTGGCTCCTTTGACCTTTTTAAAAATGACCAAATTTGTGTTGGAGTGGCTTTTCGTGTGAAGTTTCAAGGCACACATGATGTTGGTGGGTACGTAGCATTCTTCCCAACACTATTTATGGGGCACAAATGCCAACAACCTTGTAGTAGTTGTTATCCTAGAGATTACCAAAAAATTGGCGTGGAATAAACCACAATTAAGGCATTCCCGTGTATAACTCTGGGAACCTATAGTCACAAAATAGCCGTAGCAAAAACAGAAATGCCATCAAAACGACAAAAGATTAGTGTGCAAACACAGACTTAGTACAACATGTTCATCAATATTACGGTGCTCTGAATTGAATGATTTTCATCAGAAGGAAATGTTCTGTGTGGCAGTTATTTGGACCAAAGGAAGTAAATCACCAAAATTAGTATGCCTACTTTTCCTACCCTTCCTTTGTAAGATTCTTCCCGATCAAAATATATCATATCAGACATAATGACATGGTCAAAGTAATTGCCAACCACACTAATTTTCAAGGCCTGAAAAATGGAGGGAAAACATATAATAGGAATCGTTTCAATCGTGACACTATTCATATGTTTGGTTCAAAGGAACAATGGAGGAAAAGAAAACTCGTTTGATCCAGTTTCAAAGAAAAATGTATGAAGTATACAATTCACTTGGACCTCCTTTTCAATTTCTGAAGACGAAGAACGAGACTAGGATCCTTAGGGGCATAATAGCATTCTCATTATATTTTTTCGAGTGGTTTGACTTGATTTATGTTTATTAGGATTCTTGTGATTTTCCTATTCCTGTAAATTCAACACTAATGTCTTATTCGGTTCACAGGAATAGTAACGTAGGAGTGGAGGAAACCATAGGAATGACAAAGGAATAAATATGCAAAATTAATGATTCAGAAGCAGAGGAAAAAAGAAAGCAATGGGCGTTCGGTACAACATAGGAAAAACGGAGGAAGACTTTGATCATTTAACGCTATAAGAAAGCAACATTCTGAAATTTTTATTTGGTTTCATAGTTCTTCTCTCCTCAGGTTAAAGCACCTGAAAACATCTCTGATCTCATCATATCCCTAATCTTCTCTCACGTCTCTCTCCTAAAAAAACCTATGCTCTCACGTCAAACACACATGACATGGGCTTGCAGCCACCGTCGGAAAGATAAAAAGGGCAACCTGGTGCATGTAGCCACCGTCGGAAAGATCGAAAAATATATTTGGTAAAGACAAACGCGTGCAGCCGCGGGCGATTCTTTCCAAGTGCTTAGGTCCCTCTCAGGTGGAAGATGTTGTCCGTGGAGCAGAGTCTATCATGCTACGTCGCCGTGAAAGTCACGGCGTTCGACTACGCTGCCGTCCGCAACAGCCTCCGTGGCATCCTTCGCGATCGATATCAGTGTGCTGGCCAGCCAGGTATGTGGATGTCCCATGCTGACAGAGATAAGGGACAAAATCTGCTGCTCATGTCATTCAAGTTCAACATTCATAATCATAATAAGAGTGGTAGCAAGAGGAAAAGAAGACGTGCAGGCTGCAGGCCTGCAGCGGCGGGCATTGATGTGGTCCATTTTGCAAAGATGTTATTTAGAGAAGAGGCCCATAGTGCAACTAGCAGAGCACAAAGCAACATAAGGACGAGAAACCAAGGCTGCACGTGCAGGATCAGTCAAGGCGTACGACCGCGATATTGAGTTGTAAGTTGTGGGGGTGCAGCCGTGCAGGTACTTGATGAGCAACACAATTCTGCCGTTGTGCGGGTACTGGTCATTCCAGTGGCATGGGGCGTTCGCGTACGCCGGCACTCGGTTGATCAACTGGTGCTAGCTCTTGCTACTTGAACATCCATGTGCATGTGTGAAGAAAATTAAGCTGACCAGCCCCTAGCATGGACGCCATGGAAATCAATCGATCTGAAGCTGGCTCACTTTCGTTTAGGAGAGTGAATTGCAGAAAACCACCACATTTGGGCTTCGTTTATGGAAAACCACCGGGTCACTAATTTTTTGCAAAGATCACCGCGGATTCGGTAAACTTGTTGCAAATAGCACAAATCGGGTGATTTGCTGCGTTTGATCACTTTGTGACAAGTGGGGCTGGGCTGTAAGGTGCTGACTTGGCAAAACAATTGCATACACTGTTGCTTGCCAATTAGTCCGCTGTTCTGCGAGTTAGGTGACGCACTGACGCCTGCCAATTATGAATGCGTGACAGGGTCATGTAGGGCTAGCCGAGCTACTCACTTGGAATCAAAAAATGAAAGAATCAGAAATGTGAATAGAAAGAGTTGAGACTTGAGAGATATGTAACTAGAGGAGGATTCAGATAATCCCAACATATTAAAATATATGTGCAGTTATTTGGATGAACAAATTGTGAAGGCGTGTCTTACCAAATAATTACTTTATATTAATATATGGTCAGAGGTACAATGACGAGAACGATAAGAGAAGGATGTCGATAACTGCCACACGTGTGAAAGGAAAGAAGACGCACCACACGTCTCTAATGCAAATAGATTGCCACGTCATCACATACATGCACCTGACAATCTTTTCGGATTTTCAGTTTTTAAAATATTTTATCTCTTAAATGAAAAATCTGATTGAAGATCTGTTTTCACCATTAAATCCCTCGCGACGAGATCTTCAAAACTAGATCTCATATCGATAAATTTTGGCGAAATTTTTTTTGGTTAAAAGTTGCCATATCTATTGCACATTAATTGCCATGATATTTACACTAAAGTTGCCATGATATGTTTCAACTATTTTCTTTTACATTTAAAAGTAAATTTTAACATATTATAAATCGGAGAATTAAGAAACTAGACTTGCCATGAACCATAAACTAAAATTGTCATGATACATGCACTTAAAATTGTCATGGTTCGATAAAAAAATATTTTCATGGTCAAAGTACTAGAATTGCCATCATCAAAAAACTAAAATTGCCATGATCTACAAACTAAAATTGCCACATGGCAACTTTAGTTTAAGCACTATGGCAACTATAGTGTAAACATCATGGCAACTTCTGGGCAAAAAAAAAAATCGTCGAAACATATCAACATGGGGTCTAGTTTTGAAGATCTCATCGAGACGGATTTAATGGTGAAAACGAATTTTTAGTTCGCTTTTTTATTTAGGGGATAAAACATTTTTAACCCGAAAACCAAAAATATTTCTGCTGATGTCATCTATTCATACGTGGCAAAATAAGTGGTGATGGAGGCGTGTGGGCGATCTGCAAACGCCCACACGTGTGGGCGTTAGTTTTTCCGTAAGAGAAAGAAATAGGATGATCTGTTTTGTCCCTCACCCTATTTCGAGGTCTAATAAATATTATGGCTTCAGTTTGCTGCTTATGCAGTTACAAGTTTAAGATCTTCAGGTAATATGTAGCAATTCTTTCGATCTAAAATCTGGAAAATCAGAGGTGAGATTGCACTATAAGGGAAAGAGAAATGCTAAGAAGCAGTTGATCCAACCACAAAACAAACAATCAATATATTAGGGAAAAAGATATGTTCCTGACCACAACCTATTTTGTTTAACGGTACTGCTCTACATATTTGTAGACTACACTACTAGAAAAAGGCCTACTAATGGCGCACCGGTTTTGCCTACTAATTGGTTGAGTTGTGGATGAAAAGAGTCATACTGCCCTTTTGAGCATATCTATTACTTCTCAGTAGTCAAGAAGCTATACTTTTTTCCAATTTCTTTTCGAATATGCTAGAGGAAAACATATGTTTCACACTAAAACCTATTTGGTTTAACAGTACTATTCTGTGTAGAGTTATACGAAAGTTACTTTAGTTTAATGAGCTTTATGGATGAAAATAATCATGGTGTTGCCACTTGGAACATTTCTATTATTTCTCAGTAATAAAGGAGCGATACTTTTGTACAGTTTCTTTCTAAAAAGAGCATGGATGTATATATACTTCCATCCAGTTTAGGGTGAAGCTCTTTTGTGCTAAATGTTCATGCATTACTCCGTGATAATGTATTCATGGTAGCATATCATTAAGTCTGAAGAACTATGTACTCCCTCTGTCCCATAATGTAAGACGCTTTTTGATATTAATGTAGTGTCAAAAAGCGTCTTACATTATGGGACGGAGGGAGTATTTACGTATGTGTTTTGTCAGCTTCACATGGATATTCACAAAGCTGTAGATATATCTCATCTTATCATTCCATCCAAGTGTTCATGCAATTTAACTTTAAGAAAGTCCTTTTAGGCTCAAGACCGTGATTACATATTGTAATGCAACAAAACGAATTGTCTTTAATAAGAGTAGGGGTTCCAACTTTGCTCTCTCTCAAATTTTGTTCAACTTGTTTTGAATTTTTCTGTAGTATTGTTCACCCAGCAGTTTGAATTAGTTTCACCTCCCATATCTAGCCCATATATGGGGCGGATATGGACGGCTCAACCGCGCCTGCAGGTGCCACATCAAATTCAGCCCAAACTGGCCCACCATGACCCCATATATACCCTACCATGGATAAACCCTAGACCCAGGTCAACACTTCTCACTTTCCACTGCCCGTGTCCTCCCTTCCCCTCTCCGTCATGCTCCCTCCTGTCCTCTCCCATGTCGAGCTCCGGCAGCGCGACCGACGGTGGATCCGGCAGCAACGCGGACCCCGTGAATTGTGACGCGCTGTTGCGCGTTCACGGGGAGACCCGGGGGGGGGGGGGGGGGGGGGGGGGTTCGAGGTCTGCGGTGTCCCCTGCCGTCCATCAGTGTAGTGCAGATGATAGTGTCGGCTCGTCGCACTCCGCACGCTACACGCCGGGGCAAATCCGCCGTCCCCGTGCTCCTCTGTTATATATGTGTTTTCTGTTGCTATATTTTTGTGCCTACATAAAATTTTCATGACATTCCATGAGTTGCATGTTTTTGAGGGTGACTACTGCGGACACAGAAAAATCAAGGTTGCCTGGACGCGTGTGAGGGCCACATTTGATGTGTTTGGCTGTAGATGTTGTTACCTTTTTCACATTCCTACGTATATGTTAGAATACTGTGTATAATTACATAGATAAGGTGCGGCGGATCAGCCGCTCATGCATCGATCAATCTTGACGCGTCTAATTATTTAAATCATCGTGCACTTCTAAAAAATAAGAACTCCCTTTCCTCGATCGTCCTCGAACAGGTGCTTTCCGGCCGGCAGTTCCTTTACGCGTGAGCTACCTTTCCAACCTGAACGAGCATTCGAGCTCAAATTTTAAATCGGAAACTGTAGTGCGACTTTTGCTCGGGAGATATATAAAATGCTCTGAAACTTTTAAAACCTAGCTATCGGATTAGCGTAAAACGCTGGGCCTAACCTCTCCCATTGCACATGCGTGTGCGTCAAACCCAACTAAGCACCGTGATAAATAGTATTATGGGAAGCTTTTGATGAAGGAACTCGATTGATTTGTGGTCCGTACTGTCAACGCACCAAACTAAAGCTAGAGTATGATGCAGCATGTGTTTTGTTCAAACATTTGCAGTCATTTTACACGTGATATACACGACTAAATTGTTTCTCTTAAATTAGAAGGTTCCCTGTTTCATCAGAAGTGACTTATATACGTGAAAAACATTACAAGTGACAAGGCATCCGCAAGTAAGAAGAATATGAGTGCACAATACACATGAAAAATTATGGTTTATCATCATGAACACCAAACACCTCCCCTTTTAAAAACAATCTCTCTGTACACGATCTACAGTAAATGTATTAAATGTATTAATACTCGCCCGAACATACACAATGTGGGCAACTACTATTTGGCTAGGAACATGTGTTGAAAGTAAAGAAACACATGGACTCACCAGATGATAAAAAGGCAAGTAGTGAGATGCCCTCACACTCACAATGCCCAAGCCATACATGTAGATCCTTAATTCATAGACTCTAAGTTTCTCTTCCTTTGGAGATTATGTACATACATCATTCATGCATTGAGGGAGTGTTGGTTGCACCATATCTGGATTTGTTGCATAGGCTTGGAAGGCATTGGGATTTACTCGTTCACCACAAGTGGTGCTTCGTCAAGTAACTTAGCCCCTCAACTTTGTTCAAAATGCACAACTGGGTGTTAAAGAGACCTTTCATGTGAAGTCTCAGGGAACATGTGATATTAGTGGGTACATAGCATTCTTCCGGGGCACAAAAGCCAACAACCCTGTGGCAGCTACTATAGCAAATACTACAATGGTGTGGAATGAACCACAATCAGGGCATTCCCGTGTATAACTCCTATACAAATAAGATAGGCGTTGCAAAAATAGAAATGTCATCAATACTACATATAAAAGTGCGCAAACGACACAGACTTTGGACATCTCCAATGCTGACCTGCAAATTTTCTCCCATATCTGCCCATGGACACGGATGCGGAAGTACGCCATAAAACCGTAGGCGCATACATTTGGACAACAGTTCGAACCAACCGGACGAAATTTGTGCAAACATGACCAGATTTCATATAAATACGACGGATTTCATACAAACCAAACGATAACATTTATATTTTGAACATATTTTAACTAAGAAGGTAAAACTATGTGCATGTACAGTCGCGTGGAGCTCCACTCCTACGACATGGATACACTACACGAGTCAACGGCCGGTAGCGGCGGATCCCTTCATCTTCTGCCTGTCCGGCAGCCCGCTCACCAGACCGCCGGAATCCCGGAGGTATATCCTTTAGTGGAACCGCCGGCTGATGCTTCAGCCGGAGGGGAAGGGGGCGTCTCCGCTTTTGTGGAGACCATGCGGGGGTCGACAATGATATGTGCTGAAGAAGAACTGGGCAAGACACCGGCTGTGTACGCCAGCGTCACCTCGGCGGTAGCCTTCATGGGACCAAGCGGCGACGGCCTCGTGTGTTCTACTTCTCCTCAATGATAACGTCAGGCGTGGACATGCTGGCTACCACCTCGTCGACATCCATGCAACTGGTTTCTTTCTCTGCCTGCATGGCGTGGCTACACGCGCATCGACGACGGATGGCGCGGTCGCAGGCACTGGAGGCGCGGTACGACGCAGCATTATCGACGACAGTGATGATGCCCGTGCCGCCATGCTCCCCGCCGCGTCGGCCAGGGGCAGCTCGCCAGTCCTCCTCTAGCTGGCTTGGAGTTACTAGTTGCTGAACCACGCACTGGCATGGGGCGGCAACTTGCTCCGTCGGGCTATGCGAGGGATGTGGAGCAGTGAGCTGCCTCGCTCGTATCCGCAGGATTGGGGAAGCAACTTGCTCCATCGGGCTTTTATGCCGGAGAACTGCTCTTCCTGCACGTCGAATGCCATCGAAAGAGTGGAGAAAATGGTGAAAGGAGGAGATGGGGAGTGGCGCAGTGGTGCAATTCTTGCCCGGTGTGTGGCCTCGTTTAAATAGAGGGCGGGTGGAGGAGCTTGCCCGGTGTTGCGTTTAATGTCGGCCCCCTCCTGAACAAACATGTGGTTGGAGTAGTTTCTCGGCTTCCACGCAAGTTTAATGGAGGTGTTTGAATGTTGCGAGGAGATGGGCTCAGCCGGGCGTGCAACCGACAGTGCCCTTGGTCGGCACACCGCTTCAATGGCGGAGGCAGTGAGAGGTCGCATCCACCCTAAGCTGCCTTCAATGTGGTGCTACGCGCTCTATAGCGGCATTAAGGCGGGCGGCTGGCGACAGGCGGGAAACACGCGCAGGAGGGGGAAGGGGTTTTTGGTGGGCTAGGGCTGTCAGAAGCGGGCGCGTCTGTTGTCCGGACTTCTGCAAAGCTCCCCGAGTTTATGTCCGGTTTGCGGAAGAAACTGCGTCCGGACCTCCCCGCGGACCGATACAGGCCCGCGTTGGATGGCTTCCGCAGTCCAGACAACGTTATTCGGACGGATGCAGGAGGTTTGAGGGTCGGCGTTGGAGATGCCCTTAGCACAACATATTCATCCATACTGCGATCCTATGAATTGAATAGTTTTCATCAGAAGGAAATTTTTTGTATGGAAGTTATTTGGTAAATGAAGTAGATAATCAATACCTTTTCCTCCACCTCCCTTATATGGTTCTTTCTGATCAAAATAATTCACACCGATATAATGATGTGGTCAAAGTAATGGCCAACCACCCAATTCTCATGGCCTGAAAGACGAAGGAAAAACAAAGAAATATGAACCATTTCTATGGTTACACAACATTTGGTTCAAAGAAACAGAGCAAATATTCACTTGGACCTCAGCAAATATAATGAGAATGTTATTATGCCCAAATGGATCCTAGTCTCGTTCTTCTTTTCTTCCTAGGAAATTGAGAAAGAGGTCCAAGTAAATGTTTGCACCATTTCTTTGAACCAACTGTATGTAAATTAAACACTACTGATCTTTATCTTTACCTACTAATAAACCAGCGATTGCCTCTGGTCGTACGTTGCCGGCCGTTTTGCAAAAAAGTCCCCCTGTTTCTGAGAAAATAACCCGCAGTCCTACTTAAAGTGTAGATAACGTTTCATTTTCTGCAAAACACACCCTGCCTCCACTGAACCATCGTGCACGCCCTGCCGCTTGCCGTCGGCGTCAACGCCGCAGAAGCCAAGGCAGGGGATGCGTCGCGGCGGACGTCAGAGCCGCCCGAGCCCAGGAATGTGGCGAGGTGTCGCGGCTGGCGTTGTAGAGCGCGGCGTACCGAGGCATTGCGGCAGGCGTGAAGGGCGAGGCGGACCGAGGCATTGTGGCGGAGGATGATAAGGCGGTCGGCGTGCTCTCTTGGGGCGAGGCGTCGCGACGGGTGGGGGCGAGCGTGACCAGTAGTGGCAGAACGCGCGTGGGACTACAGAGGGGGAAAACAACAAAGGCAGGGCGCGACAGCGGCGGCGTTACAGGCGGGCGCGCGCGGCTGGCTGCGAGTGAAGCAGCGATAGAAGGGAGCGAGGCAATGGGCGGGAGCGAGCAACGGTGCTGGCTGGTGAGCGAGAGGCGTGGAAAGGTCACGGCGGCAACAACAAAGCAGCAGGAGCAGAGGAAGCGGGTGCCGTGAACAACATCGAGCGGCGGCGGCTCACAGGGGCGTTCCCGGCAGCTGGCCCTGTGCGGTGCGTGCAAATCCTCCGTGGCGACCTGTCCTGTGTGCGCGGCCACCAAGTACGCCTCATTCCCTGTCAAGCCATGTCGCCCACGGTGGACGTGCGTCGCGTCGTGCTCGCTTGCGAGACCGTGCCTAATTTGGATAGAATGCAGACCGTGTCCTTGTCGAACACAATTCAATGGAGTGCCCAACCCGGATTGTTGTTTTTGTTAGGGAACGTAGTAATTTCAAAATTTTCCTACGATCACGCAAGATCTATCTAGAAAACGCATAGCAACGAGACGGGAGAGTGTGTCCACGTACCCCCATAGACCGAAAGCGGAAGCGTTTAGTAACGCGGTTGATGTAGCCGAACGTCTTCGCGATCCAACCGATCCAAGTACCGAACATACGGCACCTCCGCGTTCAGCACACATTTAGCTCGATGACGTCCCTCGTACTCTTGATATAGTTGAGGACGAGGGTGAGTTCTGTCAGCAAGACGGCATGGCAACGGTGATGATGATGTTACCGGCGTAGGGCTTCGCCTAAGCACTACGGCGATATGATCGAGGTGTGTAACTGTGGAGGGGGGCACCGCACATGGCTAAGACAAAAATTGGTGTGTGCTAGGGTGCCCCCAGCCCCCGTATATAAAGGAGGGAGGGGGAGGCCGGCCGGCCCTAGCTAGGCGCGCCAGGAGAGGGGAGTCCTACTAGGACTCCAAGTCCTAGTAGGATTCCACCTCAAGGAGAAGGGGGAAGGTAGGGAGAGGGGGGGCGCGCCCCCAACCCCTTGTCCAATTCGGACTGGGCTTGGTGGGGGGGGGGGGGGGCTCAAGTGAGATGGAGTAGTTTTTAATGGTGAACATCACTATTTTGATCATATCTACTATATGATTTATGTTCGACCTTTCGGTCTCAGTGTGCCGAGGCCATATCTGCATATGCTAGGATTGTCAAGTTTAACCCGAGTATTCTGTGTGTGCAAAACTGGCTTGGACCCGTTGTATGTGCACATAGAGCTTATCACACCCGATCATCACATGGTCTCTCGGCACGACGAACTGTAGCAACGGTGCATACTCAGAGAGAACACTTATACCTTGAAATTTAGTAAGGGATCATCTTATAATGCTACCGCCATACTAAGCAAAATATGATGCATAAAACATAAACACCACATGCAATGAAAATATGTGACATGATATGGTCATCATCATCTTGTGCTTTATGATCTCCATCACCGAAGCATCATCATGATCTCCATGTCACCGGCGCGACACCTTGCTCTCCATCATAGCATCGTTGTCGTCTCGCCAACTATTGCTTCTACGACTATCGCTACCGCTTAGTGATAAAGTAAAGCAATTACATGGCGATTGCATTGCATACAATAAAGCGACAACCATATGGCTCCTGCCGGTTGCCGATAACTCTGTTACAAAACATGATCATCTCATACAACAATTTATATCACATCATATCTTAACTATATCACATCACAACAAGCCCTGCAAAAACAAGTTGGACGTCCTCTATTTTGTTGTTGCAAATTCTATGTGGTTGCTACGGGCTTCTAGCAAGAACTGTTCTTACCTACACATCAAAACCACAACAATTTTCATCAAGTGTGTTGTTTTAACCTTCAAAAAGGACCAGCCATAGTCAAACACGATTCAACTAAAGTTGGAGAAACAGACACCCGCCAGCCACCTTTGTGCAAAAGCACGTCGGTCGAACCAGTCTCATGAACACGATCATGTAATGTCGGTCCGGGTCGCTTCATCCAACAATACCGTCAAATCTAAGTAAGACGTTGGTGGTAAGTAGTATGACTATTATCGCCCACAACTCTTTGTGTTCTACCCGTGCAGAAAACATCAACGCATAGACCTGGCTCGGATGCCACTGTTGGGGAACGTAGCAATTTCAAAATTTTCCTACGATCACGCAAGATCTATCTAGGAGATGCATAGCAACGAGACGGGAGAGTGTGTCCACGTACCCTTATAGACTAAAAGCGGAAGCGTTTAGTAACGCGGTTGATGTAGTCGAACATCTTCGTGATCCAACCGATCCAAGTACCGAACGTACGACACCTCCGCGTTCAGCACACGTTCAGCTTGATGACGTCCCTCGTGCTCTTGATCCAGTTGAGGACGAGGGTGAGTTCCGTCAGCATGACGGTGTGGTGACGGTGATGATGATGTTACCAGCGCAGGGCTTCGCCTAAGAACTACGACGATATGATCAAGGTGTGTAACTATGGAGGGGGGGGGACCGCACACGGCTAAGGCAACACTTGGTGTGTGCTAGGGTGCCCCCCTATCCCGTATATAAAGGAGGGAGGGGGAGGCCGGCCGGCGCTAGCGGCGTGCGCCGGGAGAGGGGAGTCCTACTAGGACTACAAGTCCTAGCAGGATTCCACCTCAAGGAGAAGGGGGGAGGAAGGTAGAGGGGGGGCCACGCCCCCAACCCCTTGTCCAATTCAGACTGGGCTTGGGGGGGACACCTCCTGGCCGCTGCCTCTCCTTCCCACTAAGGCCCACTAAGGTCCATCAACTCCCCGGGGGGTTCCGGTAACCTCCCGGTACTCCGGGAAATACCCGAACGTCTCCGGAACCATTCCGATGTCTGAATATAGCCTTCCAATATATCAATCTTTATTTCTTGACCATTTCGAGACTCCTCGTCACGTCCGTGATCTCATCCAGGACTCCGAACAAACTTCGGTCATCAAAACACATAACTCATAATACAAATCGTCATCAAACGTTAAGCGTGCGGACCCTCCTGGTTCGAGAACTATGTAGACATGACCGAGACACATCTTCGATCAATAACCAATAGCGGAACCTAGATGATCATATTGGCTCCTACATATTCTATGAAGATCTTTATCGGTCAAACCGCATAACAACATACATTGTTCCCTTTATCATCGGTATGTTACTTGCCCGAGATTCGATCATCGGTATCATCATACCTAGTTCAATCTTGTTACCGGCAAGTCTCTTTACTCGTTTCGTAATGCTTCATCCTGCAACTAACTCATTAGTCACATTGCTTTCTAGGCTTATAGTGATGATCATTACCGAGAGGGCCCAGAGATACCTCTCCGAAACACGGAGTGACAAATCCTAATCTTGATCTATGCCAACCCAACAAACACCTTAGGAGGCACCTGTAGAGCATCTTTATAATCACACATTTACGTTGTGACGTTTGATAGCACACAAGGTGTTCCTCCGGTATTCGGGAGTTGCATAATCTCATAGTCTGAGGAACATGTATAAGTCATGAAGAAAGCAGTATCAATGAAACTGTCACGATCATAATGCTAAGCTAACAGATGGGTCTTGTCCATCACATCATTCTCCTAATGATGTGATCACATTCATCAAATGACAAAATTTGTCTATGGTTAGGAAACATAACCATCCTTGGTTAACGAGGTAGTCTAGTAGAGGCATACTAGGGACACTATGTTTTGTCTATGTATTCACAAATGTATCATGATATAAGGAAATAAATAATAACTTTATTATTGCATCTAGGGCATATTTCCTTCAGTTTTCTGCTATAAGAAGGAAGGGTAGTCGCCGGAATCTTGGTCAGATCAATTTTGGACGAAACATCCAATGCCTTCGCCGAGTTCGCCGGAGGAAGAAGCATCGAGTTCGCTGGAGGAACAACAACATTTGTCGAGCACTCCAATGTCGCCTGCGGCGGCTACACCAGAGGTATGTTTGACCCATGTTTGATTTATTTTTCGGTCCCCTGTCTCGCAGGTGAGCCCGTGCGCGGCGACTGTTGCTGCTCGTGAGCTCGTGCACGTCCCTGCTGCTGCCGCTGCTCGCTTGTGCCCCGTGCACGGTGACTCCCTACTGTTGCCACTGCTCGCTCGTGCACCGTGTGCGGCGACTATTGCTGCTCGCATGCTCTTGCGCGTCCCTGCTGCTGTCCTCTATAGCTAGCTGAATCACTCTGAAGCTGTGAACCGAACGCGTGTGTTCTGAAACTTCTGAACTTAATGCTTGAAAGATCGTTTTGTCCTTCTGAAAAGATTTGCTTGCTTGTCACTGTTTGAACTGGTTATTCCTCAGTTATAATGCTTGATGGATTTAAAATCTAAGATAGCCTTACTCATATAGTACCAATGCAATCCAATTGCATATAGAAATATGCTTGGTCATTCTTCAGTTATAGTGGTACTAATGAAATCCAATTTCTTACTCATCTATTAGCTCTGAAGTGGCATACACATGAATAGATATCTCAGTGTGTACTATAGACATCTTATGTTGGATATATATGTGCTTTTCGACATATATTTGAAGTGTAACCAGTCTTTCACAGTTGGATGTATTCTGAACATATGAGTATATCTCCTGAACCCATGGTTACTTACTGAACATAGAGTAGCAAAACTGAAAGTATATATATTTGTACTATACTTTCAGTAATATAGATGCCAATATCATTACCTTTGTCAGTTAGGGGGTAGTATGGGTTCACTTTGGTACAAATCTGATTGATAGTTACTAATGTGGTCTTGATTTCTTTGCATAAGCCTACTTAGAGTAGTAGTGGTCATACATATTTGCTACCTTTTACGAAGCTTCATATTACATCAGAGTTAAGGTAAACTGAAGTACATAACTTTTTCTGCAAATGAACAATTATATTTCACTAGACTTCCTCCGGCCAAATGATTGTTACAATCATTCAACCATGTATTTCTAAGATACAAATCCACATTTGAGATTGGTCTGAATCTGAAATATTCTACCAACAAACTAATGGTTTGAGGCTTACCTATTATTTGTGTTGTAACTGCAGAAAATAGATGACATCGTTGAACTGAACATTACAGAGGATTTGGATAACCGACCGAAATCAGGTGTTCTGGAGCCATCACCAATGTCGCCAACTATATCAGCATCTACACCAATTTCTGAATGTTGTGAATCCATTGTGCTGGAATCAAATAATCAGATAAATCATGATCCATTGCCATCTACTCCATCCCCATCTAGCTCAACATTTTCTCATGTTTTCTCATTACATGATGTTAAGGAACCAGATTCAAATAAAGAGATCAAAGTTGATGATACATATGATTATCTCCCACAAGGTATTTGTTTGATTTATTATTTGTACTTTTGTATTCAATAATTCTTAAATTATTGTGTTTTGCAGACAATTCATTTACCGACCATGATCTATGTGCACATATAGCAATAGAATCATCTTTAAGTAAAGCATTGCTGGTTCAGATAGATGGAAGATCTGCGAGAAAAAATCAGTTGATGTGTCGGCTAGATGAAAAAGAGTGGGTAAGTGATGATGTAAGTACGCTTACTCAAACGGGAAAGAGTTTCTAAACACTAATATTTATCAGTAATGTATTTTTCTAAATCTTAACTTCAGGTGATCTATGCATATATATGTTGTTTAAAGGACCAAATTCATGTACAGAATGACAATAAAGTATATTTTGAGAGTTCTTTTGTTACCTCACTATTAAAACGGGATGGTAACCTTGGCATACAAGAAGATAGTGCCTTTATGACAAAGATTGTCAAAAAATATATGGAGCATGACATGGTAATATACATATCCATAACTTTCATGATTTATGTTTTAAAGATTTTTATTTTTTGCTAATTATCTTTATTATAGATAGAACTTCCAATAAATATCAGCAACACATTGGTATTTAGCTATTGTTAATACAAAAAAAGCATGAGATTCAAGTACTAGACTCATTGTGCTGGAAGTTTGACCAAGGGGACCTTGCTATTACGCCCCTTGTAGGTCGCATTCACCCTCTTCTGATGCCACCACCTTGAATTCCATCTACCGCTTGTTCGTGCAAGATCCGCTCCCACGTATCTGGATCTACATAGATGTGTAGCCTAGCCAACCACGACCATGACCAGTATGTGTTGCTAGATCTACTTAGATGTCATGGTGATGTGTGAGTAGACCCTTTAGTGTTGATGGTTTTATGTAGTAGCTATGTCTCATGTATCTCTCTTTCTTGATCATATGAATTGCCACCATGAATGTGATCTTGGGCATTGATGATGTGTTGAATTATATTATGTATCTCTGGTGATGAGTTTCTCTATGGATTGAATCTTGTTCATGTTATGTTGAACTATGAGAATTATTGAAACTACCTGATTCATATCGAGTATAATTTTCGGAGACACGTATAGTAACATTGGTGTGACTCTATGGATTAATAAGATTAGAAATATAAATATCATGGTGTTGTATAGTATAATTTCTGAGGACGCCTGTACTAACAACGGGTTGGCCTAATAGATTAAGATTAGAAAGACAACTTTGATGTGTGGTACTTTACGCGCCTATGAGATCTCATCTAGGTTTGATCCATAAAATGAACTTTGTGAGGTTAGATCATGTATTTTAATGAACTTATCTATGTTGAAAGTTGACACTAATGACCTTATGAACCCTAGACCATGTTTCCAACCATTGCAAACCTTGCTTCAATCACTTTTTCATATTGTTACCTTGTTGTTTAAAAATATGAAAATATTGGCACCATACGCGTTATCTATCTATCATCCAAATTATCAATCTCTTTGTTGAACTAGTGCAGTTCTACAATTGATAACTATATTATGAGTGGTGTGGACAAAGGAGACAACTTGTATCTTATTTGGGGTTGATCGAGAGTAGAATACATTCATTCTACACCTCTCATCGATTCATAAACCTTAGGTCATCCACTTGAGGAAATTTGCTGATGTCCTATAATCCTTTGCGCTTTGAGGCCCAAGAAGGTCTACATGAATAGAAGTGTTGAATAGACGTAAAACTTTGTTGTCAAAAAGCAATTGTGCCCAAGACGAGCGCAAGGGAAGGGAGCACGCCGGCAACACCATATGAGCAGCCAAAAAGTGCCTCTTTGTACCATCATCGCCCCCCAATGAGGCTGAACATGCCTTTGAATGCCACCACCATGGAGCGACTTCTGAAACTCGGATCCTTTCCCAACCACAATTGGCCTCTACTTTGCATGACGTGTGCCTTACTCCAAAAACCTACCAAAGCTTCGAGTTTTTCCTGACCATCTGGATCCGTGAAAGCCTCAATACCCTTCCTCTCCACCACCACCACCACCTACCGGAGATCGCGACACTTCCTCCAAGAATCTTGGGGCCATCGGCCTCGCCCATCTACCCAAGAGAACCACCCCATCTAGGAAAACCCACCACCCCTTCATGGAGGAGAGTGGTAAGTCATGACGCCCTCACATAGAGGCCCGCGACGATGGTAAAGAGGAGGAGCATCGTGGAGGCTTGAGTGATGGACACTAAAGTTTCACCCTACTACTGCCCTCAACAACAACACATGACCTGTGGGATGATACTCTAGGTGTGTCAAAAGTTCTAGAGTTCTTGTTCTTGTGAGTAAAGATTGTTCTGTTTGTTTGCAAACTAAGGTAGTATGGTAGAAAGCACGAAGGCAAATAGGGCTCGCGCAAGCTTGGTACTAAATCACTACTATGTGTAAGTGCCATTTGAAATTGGCATGTACACCAATCAAACAATCCTCGAGGCATTTCAAAGTGAAGTTACTATTTAAACCGACTTATTTCCTTGTCACATGTGTCAATCGATTAACCTTCTTACTATTCGATTCGTAAGATTGGAATCTTTAGGGAAAATTCCAAAAAAAATGTTTTGCACTCTATTTTAGAGGACAATTTCATCCACTCAAACTGCTTTTACAATTTGTTTGGTTTTTCTGTGGCATCAAACACTCGTTAGTCTAAATTCCTATGGTTCGCTCATCCTAGAATTTATGTGGACATGCCACTGAAATCATGTATTTTCCTATTCATGTGCTAGAAAATTTCTGCGAACCAAAGACACCCATAGAATCCTACATATAGATATATAATTAAGGTGCAACAGATCGATTGTTCATGCATCGACCAAACTTGGTGTGTATAATTAGCTAAATTATTGTGCAGTTCGACGAAACAAGAAACCCCTTTTCTTGATCGTCCTTGAAAAGTTGTTTTCCAAACTAACAGAGCATTGGAGCACAAATTCGAATCAGATAAATACTGCAACTTTTATCTAGAAGATATATAAAAATGCTGCAAAGATTCTGAAGCCTATTCGTAAGAAGGCATGGAAGATGCTGTAAAATACTTACTCCGCTTTGTAGCCGGTCCTTCTCTTCGTACAAATGTTAGTTTGTTCAAAAATAAAATAATGAGGTTTATCATCATGTCCACCTAACACCTACCTTTTTGGAAAAAAAATTCTTCCTACACACCGTACACGTTAAATATATTTAACAATTACTACTCACCCAAAAATGCACAATGTGGGCCATTAGTAATTGACCAGGAACATCTGATGAAAGTAAAGAAACACATGGATTCACCAACTAATAAAAAGGCAAGTAGTGAGGTGCCTTCGCACTCACGATGCCCAAACCATACATGTAGATCCTTAATTTCATAGCCTCTGAGCCTTGATTCCCTTGTAGGTTATGTACATACATCATTTAGGCAATGAGGGAGTATTGGTTGCACCACATCTGGATTTGTTTCTTATGCTTGGAAGCATTGGGACTTACTCTATCTCACCTTATGTTCTTCCAACGAGTAACTTGGTTCCTTCAACCTTGTTCAAATGACCAATTAGGTGCTGAACAGACCTTTCATGTGAAGTCTCAAGGGACACGTGATCTTGGCAGATATGTAGCACTCTCCCCAACACTATATGTGTGGCACAAACGCCAATAACCTTGTGGAAATTGTTATCCTAGGGATTTTCAAGAATTTATTGTGGAATATGCCACAAGTAGGTCATTCCCGTGCATTACTCTGGGAATCTACGGTCATAAGATAGGTGTAGAAAAGAAATAGAAACGCCATCAATACTACAGAGATCAATGCACGAACAGAAACTTAGCACAAGATATTCATCACTACTATGATACTCGGAATTGAATGATTTTCATCACTAGAAGGAAATATTTTGTACGGGAGTTATTTGGATCAAAGGAAGGAGATCACTAAAATTAGTATGGATTCCTTTCCTAAACCTTCTTTAAAAGTTTCTTTCTGATCCAAATAATTCACACCAACACAGTGACATGGTCAAAGTAATTGCAAACCACTATAATTCCTAGGACCGGAAAAATAGAAATAGGAATCGTTCTTATGGTGACACTATTCAGACATTTGATTCAAAGAAACGGAGCAAGGGTCCAATGGAGAAAAAAACTCCGTCGATCCAGTTTCTTTCAAAAGAAAAACATATGAATTATACAATTTACTTGGACCTATTTTCAATTTATCCGGACGAAGAACGATACTCGGATCCTCAGGGGCATAATAACATTCTCACTATATTTTTTTGAGTGATTTACTTGATTCATATTTATTAGGATTCTTGTGATTTTTCTATTCCTGTAAATTTAACCCTAAGGTTTTATTCGGTTCACAGGAATAGTAAACATAAGAACGACAAAGGAATATAGTTGCAAAACTAAATATAAAAAACGAGAGGAAAACAAAAGGCAATGGGTGACCGGTACGCCATAGAAAAAATGGAGGTACACTTCCATCGTTCGACGCTTTGACAACAGTCTGATTTTCTTTTAGAAAAAACAACACTCAGATTTTTGTATTTGGTTGCATAGTGCTTCTCTCACATAAAGCACATAATTAGTGAATTGTTTATTCAGAGAGCGACGATCTGCCTCGGGCATAAGTATGAGCCAGGACTGGATTTTCCATTTCCTGAGGAATCACGTGGCTCGAGCATTATTAATACCACAGGAAATCGGAGCAGCGTTTCCTTTGATCCAAATGAACGACCATCTTCTCTAAATTTCTGCGGAACATCGATTCTTGTAGATTTTCTGTGAAAATCCTTTGAACCGAATAGGACCTAAAGTTTACAAAATTCGTGTGTTTTTCAACAGTTGTTTCACACATGTGTCTCTATATTCCTACTACGTTTTTCATGTTCCCGTGTATTTAGAATTGTGCGTATACTTATATATTTAAGCTGCATAGATCAGTTATTAAACTTGACGCATATATATAATTAATTAAACATGAACTCCCTTTTCTCAGCCGTCCACAGAAAGGTGCTTTCCAACCATAAGCCGGCAGTTCCTTTATGCCTGAGCTAGCTTTACAAGTCGACCTATCATTCGAGCACAAACTTAAAATCATATACAGTACTGCGACTTTTGTGTGAGAGATATATAGAAATGCTCCAAAACTTTTGAAACCTACCGCATTAGCGTAATAAAACGCTGGGCCTAACCCCTCCCGTTAAGCGTGCGTGCGTCAAACCCCAACATCATTCGCAGTCGAGCACCGTGATGATATTATTATGGGAAGCTTTTTTGACGAACTCGTTGGATTATTTATTCGTGCTCCGTACTGTCAACGGGCCAATGAAAAAGCCCGTATGCACGTCGCGTGTGTTTTTGTCAAACATTAGCGTCCGTTTGCCACGTGATATACACGACCAAATTGATTAGTTAAATTAAGAGTTTCCCCGGTTCATCGGAAGCAACATATAGACGTGAAAGCCATTACCAGTGGCATGGTATCCGCAAGCAAGAAGAACATACTCTTGGTATGAGTAGCCAATATTAACTATCTTCCCCTTGGTATATATGGGTATGACTATGACAGGTACGTACATATGTACCATGCATGTCCTCCTTCATTCTTCAAGCCAAGCTAAAGCTACCATAGTGCCGTGCCACGTGCACACATAAATGTACTACTCCCTGTGTCCCATAATATATTGTCAAAAAACGCTCTTATATTCTTTTTTTGAGGGAAAGCCATCATAGCGGTTTTTATTTCATATGAAAATAAGGATACATCATTTGATAGAACATCTACCAAGAATCCCGGAGGTTCCGACTTTCAAACAATAGTTCGAGAGGTCTCCCAGTTCTTAGCCAACACATTAGCCGTCATATTGGCCTTCCTAGGACAGTGATTAAAATCTATAAAGCTAAAATTACAAGCTAAGAAGGAGCACTGCTTGTAGATGGCCGCTGCAGGACCAAGAGAATTTCCGCTGTTATGCATAATTGTAATTACCTCCATATAATCTGCCTCGACGTGAAGAATATTACAGCCCATCTCATTTGCCGGTAGTAGGCCGTCTCTTGATCCTCGGGCATCTGCTATCGCTGCATCTTCTGCAAAGGTGATGTCGCTGCATGAGGCTGCCAAGAAAAAACCCGTGGCGTCACGCAGAATAACTCCAGTGCTACTTGATCCGCTGTCACCATCAAAATCAGCATCAATATTAAGCTTTATAGCACCCTCGGGTGGTTTCTGCCTACCATTCCCCCTGATTTTTTGCATTCTTTAGTTTTGCTCTTGTGAAGTTTATAGCCAAAGCAACAATGGTCTGTCTTATATTATTGGACAGAGGGAGTAGCTATCTCTGCCGTCTTGTGTATTTTTTTTTCAGTGGTACGTGGTCGTGGGTGTGTATGGTGTTGTCTTCGGTTTGGTCGGTGGAGAAATGAGTATTCGTAGCATGGTAGGTGTAGATGCTCTTACCTTTTTCACATTCCTACGTATATTTTAGAATACTGCATATAATTACATAGATAAGGTTCGCCTCTCATGCATCGATCAAACTTGGCGCGTCTAATTAATTAAATCATTGTGCACTTCTAAGAAACAGGAACTCCCTTTTCTCGACCGTCCACGAACAGGTGCTTTCCGGCCGGCAATTCCTTTATGCGTGAGCTACCTTTCCAACCTGAACAAGCATTCGAGCTCAAATTTTAAATCGGACACCGTAGTGCGACTTTTGCTCGGGAGATATATAAAAGTGCTCCGAAACTTTTGAAACCTAGATATCGGATTAGCATAGAACGCTGGTCCTAATCTCTTCCGTTGCGCGTGCGTGTGCGTCAAACCCAACTAAGCACCGTGATGATAGTATTATGGGAAGCTTTTGATGAAGGAACTCGATCTATTTGTGGTCCGTACTGTCAACGCACCAAACTAAAGCTAGAGTATGATGTAGCGTGTGTTTTGTCCAAACATTTGCAGCCATTTTACACGTGATATACACGACTAAATTGTTTCTCTTAAATTAGAAGGTTCCCTGGTTCATCAGAAGCGACTTATATACGTGAAAAACATTACTGACAAGGTACGAATAGGGCATTTTGGAGATCGAGCTCCATGGAGCCCTTTATTTTGAAAAAAAAAGTAAAAATTCGTAAATTTCAGTTTAAAAAAATTCTGAAACAAATACACATGTATGCAAAGATGTAAAGTATGTGTGTGAAAATTTTCAGGATGAAATACCTTGAATTGCGAGCTGCCCAAAAAAACAAAATCATGGACTTTAAAGATGAACAGTACATATGCTAAGAAGCCCCAAATTTTTCTTTGTTGTGTAGCTCACATTTTAATGTATCTGGACCTGAAAATTTGCACACATGTACATTATCTTTCTAGGTATATGTGTATTTATTTTTAGAAATTTTTGAAACTGAAAAAGTTTGAAGTTTGAAGTTTTCAAATAAAGGCCTCAATGGAGCTCGGTCTCCGTTTGGCATTTTTGACAAGGTACCCGCAAGAAAGAAGAATATGAGTGGCCAATACACATGAAAAATTATGGTTTATCATCATGTATACCTAACACCTTGCGTTTTAAAAACAATCTCTCTGTGCACGATACACATTAACTGTATTAAACAATTTAATACTCACCCGAACATCCGCCATGTGGGCCACTACTAATTGACTAGGAACATGTGTTGAAAATAAAGAAACACATGGACTTACCAGCTAATAAAAAGGCAAGCTGTGAGGTGGCCTCACACTCACAATGCCCAAACCATACATGTAGATCCTTAATTTCATAGACTCTGAGTTTTTCTTCCTTTGGAGATTATGTACATACATCATTCATGCATTGGGGGAGTGTTGGTTGCACCACATATGGATTTGATGCATAGGCTTGGAAGGCACTGGGATTTATTCTTTCACTTCATTCCGTGTTTCTACAAGTAATTTGGTTCCTTCAACTTTGTTCAAAATGACCTATTGGATGTTGAAGAGATCTTTCATAACAAGTCTCAAGGGACACATGATATTGGTGGGTACATACCATTCTACTGGGGCATAAACGCCTACAACCTTGTCGCACCTGCTATCACGGATTATATATGGTGTGGAATAAATTAACCACAATCAGGGCATTCCCATGTATAACTCTGCGAGCCTATACAAAGACAATAGAAATGACATCAATACTACATATAAAAGTGCGCAAACATAGAGTTAGCACAACATATTCACCAATACTACGGTCCTCTGAATTGGATAATTTTCATCAGAAGGAAATGTTTTGTACGGAAGTTGTTTGGATCAAAGGAAGGAGATAATCAAAGTTAGTGCAAATACTTTCCTACAGTCCCTTTATAAGGTTCTTTCTGATCAAAACTATTCACACTTATTCGGAGGAAAAACATAGAAATAGGAATCATTTCTATAGTGTGACACTACATTTGGTTCAAAGAAAGGGAGCAAAAATTCACTTGGACCTCAGCAAATATAATGAGGATGTTATTATGCCCCTTAGGATCCTAGTCTCATTCTTCGTCCCAAAAAATCCAAAAAGAGGTCCAAGTGAATGTTTGCTCCATTTCTTTGAACAAAATGTATGTAAATTAAACACTAAAGTCTATAAATTGCATGTATTTTTAGTCCGCTGTTTCATGCATGTATTCCTATGTTTTCCACGTTCCTCCGTACTTAGAATACTGCATACAATTAAATAACTAATAAGGTGCGCTGGACTAGTCGCTCATGCATCCATCAAACTTGATGAGTATAATTAATTAAACTACAGTGCACTTCCACGAACACGTGAACTTCCTTTTCGGCCGTCCACTCAAAAAGGTGCTTTCCAACCATAGGGCGGCAGTTCCTTTATGCGTGAGTCTTTCCAAGTCGACTGATCATTGGAGCTCAAATTTAAAACCAGATACTGTACTCACCGCGACTTATGCTTGGAAGATACTCATTCCGTTTTTATTTAGTCCGCGTAATAGCTTTGGTCAAAGTCAAGCTTTATAATCTTTGACGAAGTTTATAAATAAAAATATTAGTAACATATACAACAACGAATCAACAACATTAGATTTATTATGGTAAATGTCAAGATTATTTTCTATAAACTTGGTCAAACTTTACGAAATTTGACTTCAGTCAACTCTAATATACAGAGTAAATAAAAATGAAGAGAGTGTATGCAAATGCTCGAAAACTTTTGAAACCTGCCGCATTAGCATAAAACGTTGGGCTTAACCTCTCCCGTTACGTGCGCGTGTGCGTTAAACCCAACTAAGCACCATGATGATAGTATTATGGGAAGCCTTTTGACGAACTCATTTGATTATATTTATGGTCCGTACTGTCAACGCACCAGGGAAAAGCTATGATGTCGCTTATGTTTTATTCAAACATTTGTGGCCATTTAACACGTGATATACACGACTAAATTGGTTCTGTTAATTTAGAAGTTTTCCTGGTTCATCAGAAGCAACTTATAGACGTGAAAAACATTACAAGTGACAAGGTATCCGCAAGAAAGAAGAACATAAGGAGTGCAGCGTTTTGTACCCAGGTTCAGCTGCACACGCTGATGAACTGTAAAATTGAAAAAAAAAAGAAACAAATCTGAAAATTGTACGGATGAAAGCTGAGAGAATCTTCTAGATGTGTGCATATTTTCAAGGTGTTTGGACATTTGGTGAGCTCGTGGCAAACTCCGCAAATGTCCAAACACCTTAAAGTTTTGCATGCAAAACTTCAGATTTTTTGAATTTATTTGCTATTTTTTTGGGATGTACTGTTCATTGGGTGCAGCTGAACCTAGGCTCAAACGCGGATTTCCGGAACATAAGTTGCCAATACACATAACTATCTTCCTTCCCTCCTGGTACGAGTATGACTATGAATGGTACGTACATTGCATATGCATGTTCTCTTCAAGCCAAGCTACGATGAAATGCATGCATAAATGTACTAGCTATCGATCTCCACTGCTTTTGGAATTTTTGTTTTAGTTTTACGTGGACGTGTACGGTGTTGTCTCTTGTGGGTTTTGGTCGGTGGACAAATTGTATTCATAGCATGGTAGGTGCAGGAGTACCAGCCGGCCTGCAGACTTGTTAAGCTCAGTAGACAACACAGCACGGCCTACCAATATTACAGAAGAGTCGGTACTATTCTTCAAGGGAGCTCCAGCTACGGATGCACATCATGCAGTTGTGAGTAAAGGTGACATCAGGCGGATCGTCCGGCAGTGAACGACGACATGCGTGCATGCATGACGCAAAGTCGCTGCCCGAAGCTTGCTTGGTTACGGGTGCTTCATATATTCCTGGGTCGAAAGAAGCAGGCCAAATGTCCGAACGGCAACGAAAGGTGTGTTAATGTATTGAGTATGACTTGATTAACTACTCAGAATGGGTAGTGCTTGCATGTGACCTCTAGGTTCGATATTGTGGATGTACTCTACTACACGACTCCCGTTGCACGCATATATCCCCTTAACATCATGATCTTGGGTATGATGCAACAGAGTCTTTCCTGCCTCCCGGGTCGCTCGCACGGGCGACTCCGGAGGCCTCCCCGCCGCCGCTCAGAAAACTCCCCATCACGGACCAAGCCCACCCGCCGCCGCCGGAGGAGGCCATCGGTGCTGACGGCGGCGGCGGGGCTGCATGTTCGTTCCCTTCCCATCCATCCCTCTACCTCCCATCCCGATCTGAGATCTGACCGTGGCTGATATACATCGTCGATCTGACCGCACGCCCGTTTTGGCTGCTGCGTTGACGAGGTGTGTGGCGGCCGGTGTGCTGCGTTGGGTGCCTTGGAGGACGTTGACGGTTTAACTGCATCTCGCCGTGGTGCAGGCCGCGGTCCGCGGCGGTTGCGTCCTTGCGGCATCGCTGGCTGGCTTCATCCCCTGCTGTGATGCAGCCATGCGCCTCCTCACAAGTGGAATTGGTTGTAGGCTCCCGGTGTTCGCTGGCGCTTGAGGCAGTCTCTGCTTGGCGGCTGCACGGGTGTCAGATCCTGACCGGGGATGTGCTGCTAAAGCTATTGGTTCCGGCTTGGCCTAGCGGACTGCTCCCAGGTGGTGATTGCTTCAAGGTTGGAGATAGAACTGCATGGCGGCACCGCCGATATTTGATTAGTGGGTTGTGGTGGACACTGATTGTTTCTCTGCCCATAATCATTGGCTGCTGCTGGCAACTAGCATTGGTGTGGTTGTGGGATGCAGCCGGAAGGCTCCTTCATGAGTTTTGGCGGCTCTCACTTCCGTCAGCTTGTTTTCAACGGCATGATGCAATCTGTGGACGATGACTTGACGCAAAGGGATGGGTGTGCAGAGATGACATTGTGCTTTAGCGCATGTGATTGCTGGGATCATGGAAAAGTGATGATGACAACACAATTGACTTTGATTTGGTGGTGCTTCTCGAGTACCCCAGTATGGAGCTCCGTGGTGAAAACCAAGGTTTGAACTGAGATGGTTTTACCTGGCAATGACAATGTTTTTGCATCGTTACCTTATTGAAGGCATTGTTCGGATATGCTTGGACTTGTTCTTCAGGGTGAAAGCTCAGAATCTGGCCGTTGATGGTTGGATCAGGTGACGACGACACTTGAGTGTCATTTCCTTCATGAAGGCGTTGCTGTTGAAGAAATTTTCTCGTTGTCAGTGTGTGTCAAAAGATGTTGGTGCGGATAAGGTCATTGTTGTAGTTTGTCGATCGCTGTCTTGATCGCTTTGGGATTCTTTACTTTTTTCCTCGCTTAGGCATAGCTTTGGTCTTATATGACTTTGCTACTTGTCGGCGTGTTTACGTGTGTGTGCGTAGGTGTCGGCTGTGTGCATCCTAGCTATGCAGAGGCCAGGTGTGCGCTCATTGTGTTTGTATCTTCTTGATGCTTCATTCTGAGTCAATAAAATCCACCCTTTATCGAAAAAATGATGCGATAAATAAACTAATCACGCAGCCGGCAATCACATGGTTACGCTTAAGTACTCATCTCACAGTTCTTTTTTGCTAGGTGTGATGCATAAACTTTATCTTCATTTAGGTTTATTATATATAATGTTAACTTTTTTGAAGCAAAGGGCATTCTACAATTATAACTATTTAATTTTATTATGTTTTATTTTGACTTGCCATGCTTCTTTTATCCTCAATATAAAAGACCAGAGTTATACACACAATCATTTATATTTATAAAATGAGTAGGACATTAAATAAGAAACAAACATGAGCCGGATGTTTTTTTTATGGGAATGAGCCGAATGTTCTTAGAAATGTGTAAATGTATAGAGTATATTCTAGATGGAAGGCTAAAAAAGACTTCAGTAAAAATATGAAGTTTTAAATATTAAATAGTATTTTATTTAGGACGGCATTATGCTGTTTCAAAATAGAAAAACAAGTAAATGGTCGCTACTTGCTCCCGCGCAAAAAAGGGTAAATGGTTCCTACAACACTTATGAGCAAGATGACAAGGAAACAAGGGCAGTCGAGAGTGGCAAATGGGAAGTTTCCGAGCGTCCCCTCCTCCCGCCGGTGAGGGCGTGGACCCGGCGGGAGGAGGTGGGGATCCCGTTCCTCTGCTTGGGGCATGTAGCAAGGGTTAGGGTAGTCCTACGCGGCGTTGATTCGGGGATATGGTCGCCGTCGTTCGAGAGGAATATATCCATTGCTTCTTTCCCTTGTCCATGCCGGTGGTTCCAACTTTAGGGCGGCGTTGCTCTACTGCAGATCTATGGATCGACCTGTGCTTTGGATCCCATGGTCGTCGGTGACATCGGTGATCTGTGGGATGTCTTCGCTCCGTTTGGGTCTCTAGATCGCAGGATCTTTGATCCTTGGGTTGGTCAATGAAGCGACGTCGGCGACTGGGCCTTGTGAGTATCATCCCCATCAGCGGCACGGAGGTTGGGTCCTGGTGTGATAGTGGGGGTGGATCTCTTGATTTCCGTGAAGATTCGTCGGCGGTGGCTGCGTCTCTGGTGTGCTAGTGCTTCATGGCCGAGGTCGCGTCTTCCTGTCCGTCATGGCTGTCTACACAAGTGCTGGCTTCAGGAGGAACGGCAGCAACGTCGGCGCACCCTCAACCCAGTCTGGCGAGTGTGATCTTTGATGAGTTCTCTAAGGACCTCGTTGCAAATTTATTTACCTTCGGGGTATTTTGTACTACATCTGAATCTTCAATATAATCATGAGGTCATTCTCGAAAAAAATTAAAAAAATTAGATCAGAACACTAAACACAGATTTTTAATCAATGTAAATATATAAATTTAGATAATTAAATAGTTGTCTGGTTCCAAAGAAATTAAATAGAAGCAAGTAAATGGTTGCTAGAAATAGGAGCCTTGGCCATGAAGCAGCTAGCTGACGATCCTCCGCTCCGCTCCAGCTCCACCCGTGCCAAGTAGTCGTTGAACCGCGCCTCCGTCCGCGCCTTTGTGAACCATAACTTCTCTCACTTTGAAAAAGACATGTGTTCAAAATATTGCATTAACTATATTGAATATACTATAGTTTACGAAACTAATGTATTTGTTGATGTCAATCACATTAAATTTTTCAATATCGTAGTTTATAAAAACCATGACATTCTGTTAAAACTTCAAAAAGAAGAAGCTAAACTGCCAAATACAGCCTACATGGTAAATCTAGGACCTTGCATCGATACCCGCAAACACACGTATGCAACTTTGTTTTCACATGTACACAACATCATTTACAGTATGTACCCTCCTCCCTTCTCTCGTAAATAAAAACCATAAAAGAGTTTCAACATTTGAACACACAAACAGCAAAACTTTCTATGTATACAGCTAGTCTGCATTCATTGCAACAAAAATAATGAAAATATGTCACAATACTCGCAATATGTAAACCAACCTATGCAATTTATATAAACAACACATGCAAAAATAAAAATAGACATTTGGATCATGCAAATATCTCCTTGAAGCATACACTTAGAACAACTGCAACAATATTTAGATGTGCGACTTTTTCCTAGAAGATACTCCCAGTGTTCCTTTATGTAATGTGTATTATTTTTGGCATGGTGACCAAGACACATAATTATAGACATCTTATGCCGAAATTACCCTTGGCAAATTTGTTGGTTAGTGACAAATAAACCAGTTAGGGCATGTACAATGGTTGATAAGATAGTCTTATCTTAAGTCTTGCATGTAATTTAGATATGACAAAAAGACGTCTACAATGGGTCATGTCTTAGCCTTATCTTCAATAACTAGCTATTCCTAAAAACGTGGTGAGACATATTGTGCTAAGAGATCATCTCTTGTCTTTTCTTAAATAAGAGAAGGCAAGCCTTTTCTTACGGGTTCTCTCTCCTCCACCTCATCATTTATCCCACGTGGCACTGCTAAGATAGCACCATTGTACATGCCCTTAGTCCACGAAAGTAAGAAATACATGTAATCAACAGAGAGATACTTTCCTTCTTTTGCTATAAGGAGAGAGACAGACAATCAGGAAAGAGATATTTTCCCTTTTTTTCTGAAGGGCAAACAAAGGAATTATGAGGAATTAGAAGAAATGCATCTTACATTTTGAAATTTTATCAAAAAACAAATACACCGTATATAAAGGAACTGAGGGAGTATATAAAAATGGTCCAAACCTTTTGAAACCTACCGCATTAGCGTAAAACACTGGGCCTAACCTCTCACGTTACGCATGTGTGTGCGTCTAACCCAGTTGAGCACGGTGATGATAGTATTATCAAAAATCTTTTGACGAACTCATTGAATTGTATATTTGTGGTCCGTATTGTCAACGCGCCAATGAAAAGCCAGGGTATGCAAGTCGCGTGTGTTTTTGTCAAACATTGGCGTCCGTTTGCCACGTGGTATACACGACCAAATTGATTCTGTTAAATTAAAAGTTCCCCCGGTTCATCGGAAGCAACTTGTAGACGTGGAAGCCATTACATAGTGGCATGGTATCCGAAAAAAGAATAACATACTCTTGGTATTGGTATGACAAACGTGGTACATACATTTGCATATGTACTATGCATGTTCTCCTTCATTCGTCAAACGTGGTACTTTGTTTTAGTGGTACTTACGTGGTGAAATGTACTCTACTAGCTATATCTGCCGCTTTGGGCATTTTGTTTTAGTGGTACTTACGTGGTTGTGGACGTGTAAGGTGTTGTCTTGTGGGTTTTGGTCGGTGGAGAAATAGTATTCGTATGGTAGTAGGTGTAGGGGTACTGGCCGGCCGGCCGGCCTGCAGATTTGTTAAGTTCAGTAGACGACGGCGTACCGGTCCTACAGAAGCAGTACTATTCTTGAAGGGAGCTCCAGCTACATACGCACGTCATGCAGCTGTGTGTAAAGGTGACATCGGGCGGGTCGTCCGGCCGGGAACGACGACATGCGTGGGCTAAATTTCGTGTTTTGACCCTTTTCCCAAAATCTATTCAAGATCTGACCCTACTTTAGTTTTTTTTCGAGATTTGACCCTTTTGCTACCGTCAGAGTTCATGACAGTCTACCGCCAGGGATTTTGGCGGTAGGAAACATCGCTACCGCCAAATGGGTTGGCGGTAACCTGCATAACCCTACCGTCAAGGTGCTTGGCGGTAGGCACGAGCACGCAGTGTGTTCAATACTTAGAAGGTTTTTGGCGGTAGGGCATGCAACCCTACCGCCAAGGCCTGGAGTCGAGCGAAACTGCCTCTCGGGTTGCTCGGTCGAGCGACTCTGGAGGCCACCCCGTCGCCAGCAGAAAGCGCCTCCACCGCCGCTCCAACCCATCCGCCGCCGCCGGAGGAGGCCGTTAGGGCTGACGGCGGCGGCGGGCGTTCCTGTCCCTTACCCCCTTGCCCTTCCCTCCCCATCTCTCCATTGCCCTGTCAGGCACCATTGCTGATCTGCGCCGCACGCGTCAGATCCCCTGATGCGGTTCGTCCTGATCCGTGATGTACGCTCCTCCTAGCGGCGGATTTGGCCGGCGCGTCTCGGTCCGTGAAGGGCGGCGGGCTACAACCATCGGTGTCCGCTCTCTAATCCAGTAAAGGTTGGCAATGGTGTGCTCCTTTACTCGGCTGCGAGCTTTGGCATGGCAGTGCAGCGCCGGGGAAGGCCAAAAAGGCTACAACAGTCCGGGGCGTCGTGGGCGCTTATTTTCCCCTTTCAGGTTGCAGATCCGACGGGCTAGTCCCCTGATCATGGTCGGCTGCTGCAGGGATGGCGCTTGGTGTTGACCGCTTCAGTGGAGATAGGCTGGGGCCGTGGGTGCTACAACCCGTGGGTTGCGGTGCTCTGGTTCTGACCAACGAACAGATCAGCCCTTCGTGCTCTAGATTTGGCCAGCCCTGTGCCGACAGGTCTTGGAAGGGATCTTTCCAGTAAGGTTGCAGTCTACGGTGAGGAGCTTTGGAATCGGTGTTGGTCATGGTAACCACTTCGGCCAACTGCAGCGACCTTCTTGTTGATTGCGATGACCATTCAGAGTTCTTTGTGAGGGTTACCCTCTTCAGATCTAGTGGTTGCCTTTAGAGGTGAGATGCAGTCTATAATTGACGGCTTGACGCAAAGGATATGGTTGTGTAGTGGCAGCGGCGGAGTTTCTAACCCAGCGCATGCAGCTGTTAGGATTGTGGAAAAGTGGTGGCGACAACATGCAATTGACTCCGATGATGGTACTTCTCAAGTACCCGGTCTTGAGCTCCGGGGTGAAAACCTAGGTTTGACCCGAGTTGGCTATACCTGGCAATGGCGATGTTTTTGTGTCGTTATCTTGTTGAAGACGTTGCTCGGATATGCTCATATTGGTTCTTCAGGGTGAAAACCTAGACTCCGGCCTTTGGTGGTTGGATCCGGTAATGGCGGTGCTCGAGCACCGCTCCCTTCCAGAAGGCGTTGCTTCTGAAGAAACTTGTTGTCCTTGTGGTGTCACGAGATAGTTGGTGTGGATATGGTCTTTGTTATAGTTTGCTGATGGAAGATTTGGTTGTTTTGGGGTTTCTTCTTTTTCCTCGCTTAGGCATACCTTTGGTCTTATGACTTTGCTATTTGTCGGTGAGTTTTTGTGTGTGTGTGCGTGTTATTGATGGTTGTGTGCATCCTAGTTATGCAGAGGTCGGGTGTGTGCTCATTATGTTTGTATTCACTTGATGCTTCATTTTGAGTTAATAAAATCCACCCTTTGTCGAAAAAAGGGCCCTTGGCGGTAGGCTGTATGGTCCCTGGAGATAGCAAAAGGGTCAGATCTCGATTTTTTTTCAAACTAGGGTCAGATCTTGAATAGGTTTGGGAAAAGGGTCAAAACACAAAATTTAGCCACATGCGTGGATGCAGCTCATGCATGCGACGCAAAGTCACCACGAGATTGCTTGGTTAGAGCATCTCCAGCCGTTGGCCCCCCAGGAGGGGCTAAAAATCGCCCCCTGGGGGCGCACCGGCGCTAACCCGCGCGCTGGGGGCATGATGCCCCCCAGTTGCGGCGCCCATGCTATTTTGAAAAATCTAAACACGGCACAAAAACGACGCAAATTCATTGCAAACTTCGGCGAGTTCGTTCAAACTTAAACATATTTTACAAAAAAAACTACTAAGGGCCGTCCGCCTCGCCGCTCCTCGCCGTCCGCCCTCGCAGTTCTACATGCCGAGGAGGCTGTAGAACCACGTGTAGTCGCCGCCGCCGCCGTCGTCGTCGTCATCGCCGCCTCCGCCGCCGCCGTCCCTGCTGCATCCCTCCCCCGGTTGGTGCGGCGGGTTGGACGGTCCGGGGGCGGCCTCCTCGTCGTCGCTATCGAGGATGACGACGCCCCACCGCAGGGCGTCCTCGTCGGAGAAGCCGCGCCGGGTTATCTCCTCGTACTCCGGGGGGGGGGGGCTGGGCTCCGGCTTGGGCTCGACGAGGACGAAGCGGCCGGATGGGGGGGGGTGGAGTCGTTGACGCGGACGCCGGAGGAGCTGCGGGTGCGCGCGCTGACCGGCGTGTCCTGGGGCTCCGGCTTGACAGGGCGGAGGCAGGGAGAGCCCGACGAGCGGCCGGACGAGGAGGAGGACGCGCCGGGCCGCTCCATACGCCTCGGCGTCCAGGAGCTCCCACAACGGCGTGAGAAGGTCGGGGTAGCGGGGTACTCGAGGCGCGGCGTGTTGCCGCCCTCGATGTACTCGAGGACGGCCTCCAACGTGCGGCCAGGTACGCCCCACCACCGGCGCCGGCCCTCGGAGTTGAGCCTGCCGGAGGGCACGACGCCGTTTGTCGCCTCGAGCTGCTCGGCATGTCGGCGGCGGAAATAGGGCTCCCAGAGCGGGCTGTGGGGGGTGTACCGCGGGCCTTCCCTCGCCGCCCGCGGCAGGGACGCGCGGATGCGTGCGATCTCCGCAAGCCGCGCCGTCCCGGTCGGCTGTGGTTGCACCGGCACGCCGCCCGCGCTGATCCCCCACGACCCGGGCATCCGCATGTCCGACGGGGCCGGGTACTCGGCCTCGAAGAGGAGGCGAGCCTCGTCCTTGTGTAGATGGCGGCGCCCGAAACCGTTCACCGCCGCAGCGTCGCCTGGGAAGCGCTCGGCCATCCTTCTGAGCTGGAGACGGCGAGAGGAGGAAAAGGGAGAAGTGGGCGCGTCGGCGGTGTAGTGTGTGTGCGTATTTCCGGCGCGCTGGTTCTCGGCTTATATAGGCGGAAGCGCCGCGCGGTAGGCTGGCCGGCGCGTTACGCGTGGCGGGAGACGTGGCGGCCGAGGGGACGCGCGTCGCCCGGACTTCACTGCACCACTCGTGAGGCATCAATGGAGACTGACCGGCGCGACAGCGCGCGCAGCTTTGGCATTGATTCGCCGCGGGAAACGAGGCGATGAGGACGACGAAGCGGCGAGAAGGGAGTCGAGTCGCTGACGCGGCTGGCCCACGGTGCTTTCGCGCCATAAAAGATTCGCTCGGCACCCCCGAGCGACCCCAGCGCACAGGGTTCGGGTTGGGTCCGCCGGCGCGAATTTCGACCCGAGCCGGCGAAAAATGGGTCCCTGGGACGCGACTGGGCCGATTTTTTGGCGCCGACGGCCGAAAAATCACCTGAGGACCTTGTTGGGAACGCGGCTGGAGATGCTCTTACGGGTGCTTCATATATTCCCGGGTCGAAAGAAGCTGGCCAAATGTCTGAACGGCAACAATAGGTGTGTTAATGTATGTAGCGCGACTTGATTAACTACTCGGAATGGGTAGTGCGTGCTTGCATGTGACCTCTAGGTACCATATTGTGGCTGTACTGCACGGCTCCCGTTGCACGCATATGTTCTTTCCATCATGATCTTGGGTATGATGCGATGAATAAACTAATCACGCAGCCGGCAATCACATGGTTAGGCTTAAGTGCGATGGATAAACTTTACCCTCATTTATAGGTTTATTAGGTAGTATAATATTACAGTAACTTTTCTGAAGCAAAGGATATTCTGCGATTATAATTAATTTAATTTTGTTATGTTTTATTTTGACTTGGCATACTTCTTTTATCCTCAGTATACAAGATTAGGAGTTATACACACATTCATTTATATTTATGAAATGAGAGGACATTAAATAAGAAATAAACATGAACCGTATGTTTTTTTAAGGGAATGAGTCAAATGTTTTTAGAAATGTTTAAAGTGGTACTCCCTCCGTTTTTATTTATGACCAAGTTTATAGAGAAAAATATTAACATATACAAAATCAAATCAATACCATCAGATTCATCATTGATTGCATTTTCACCTCATACAAATTTTTATTGTATATGTTTACATTATTTTCTATAAACTTGGTCAAACTTTATAAAGTTTGACTTTAGTCCAAGTTAATATGCGGACTAAATAAAAATGGAGGGAGTATATTTTAGATACAAGGCTAGAAAAGACTTAAGTATAAATATGAAGTTTTAAAAAATAAATAATATTGATTAAGACGGCATTATGCTGGTTCAAAAAAGAAAAATAAGTAAATGGTTTGCTACTTGCTCTGGTGGAAAAAAGAGTATGGGGAAATGAATCAGGGACAGTCGAGAGCGGCGAAGTGGAAAGTTTCCGAGCGTCCCCTCCTCCCGCCAGTGAGGGCGTGGACCTTGCCTCCTTTGCTCACTTCAGCGGCGGGAGGAGGTGGGATCATGTTCCTCGGCTCGAGGCGTTTAGATAGGGCTAGGGTAGTCCCACACGGCGGCGATTTGGGGATGTGGTCATCACCGTTCCAGAGTAATAAATCCACCACTTCTTTCCCGTGTCGGTGCAGGTGGTTCCGTCATGAGGGCAACGTTGCTCTCCCGCTGATCAACGGATCGAACTGTGCTTTGTATCCCAGGGTTGTCGGTGGCAGTGTCGATCTGTGGGATGCTTTCGCTCCGTCTGGGTCTCCAGATCACACGATTTCTTTGATCCTCGGGTTGGTCGGTGAAGCGACATCTGTGACTAGGTCTTGTGAGTATCACCCTCCCCTCCCTCTGCGTCATGGTGCCGACGAGTTCCCCACCAACGGCGCGAGGTTGGGTCCTACTGTCATAGTGGGGCTGGCTTTCTGCGAAGATTCGTCGGCGGTGGCAGCCTCTCTGGTGTGCTAGTCCTTCATGGCCGCGGTTGGTGACTTCCTGATCATCATGGCTATCTACACAAGGGTGCTGGCTCCAGGAGGAGCAGCAGCGACGTCGGTGCGCCCTCAGCCTGCTCCGCCGAGTGTGGCGTTCGATTAGTAAGAACCTCGTTGTAAATTTATTTACCTTTGGGGTGCTTTGTAGCTTTGTACTACATTTCAAGCTTCAATAAAATCATGAGGTCCTTTTCAAAAAAATTAAAATACTTTAGATCAGAAGGTTAAAGTTAGATTTTTAAGCAATGTAAATATAGAAATGTAGATAATTAAACGGTTATCTGGTTCCAATGAAATTAAATAGAAGGAAGTAAATGGTTGCTAGAAAACAAGAGATGTAGTAAAATGCTTACTACACTTTGAAGCATGGTCTTCTCTTGATACAAAGTTTAGCTTGTTCCAAAATAAAATAGAATTGTGGTTTATCATCATGTACACCTAACACCTCCCTTTTTTGGGAAAACAATCTTCTTGTACATGTTATACATTAAATTTATTAAAAAAAATAATACTCACCCAAACATGCACAATGTGGACCACTACTAATTGTCTAGGAACATGTGCTAGCTGGAAGTAAGAAACACATGGAATCACTAGCTAATAGAAGGGCAAGTAGTGAGGTGCCCTCACACTCACAATGCCCAAACCATACAGGTAGATCCTTAGTTGCATAGCCTGAGTTTTTTATTCCTTTGGAGATCATATCCATATAAATCATTCATGCATTGAGGGAGTGTTGGTTGCACCACATCTAGATTTGTTGCATAGGCTTGGAAGGCATTGGGATTTACTCTTTCGCATCAAGCGGAGTTTCTACAAGTAACTTGGTTCCTTCAACTTTCTTCAAAATGACCAATTGGGTGTTGAAGAGACCTTTCATGTGAAGTCTCAAGGGGCACGTGATATTGGTGTGTACGTAGCATTCTTCCGGGGCACAAACACCAGCAACCTTGTAGCAAGTGCTATCATAGAGATTACAATGGAGTGTAATAAACCACAATCAGGGCATTCCCCTGTATAACTTTGGGAGCTTATACAAAGAAGATAGGCGTAGCGAAAATAGAAATGCCATCAATACTACTTATATCAGTGTGCAAACCCAAACTTTGCACAACATATCATCAATACTACTGTCCTCTGAATTGAATAATTTTCATCAAAAGGAAACGTTTTGTACAGAAGCTATTTTTGGATCAAAGGGAGCAGGTAATCAAAGTTAGTATGAATACTTTCCCACATTTCCGTTATAAGGTTATTTCCGATCAAAACAACTCATACTAATACAATGACATGGCCAAAGTAATTGCCAACCCTCTAATTGTTAGGGCCTGAAAAACGGAGGAAAAACATAGAGATAGGAATCGTTTCTATGGTGACACTACATTTGGTTCAAAGAAATGGAGCAAACATCCGCCTGGAACCACGCAAATATGATGAGAATGTTATTATGCCCCTAAGGATCCTAGTCTCACTCTTCGTCCCGGGAAATTGAAAAGGAGGTCCAAGTAAATGTTTGCTCCGTTTCTTTGAACAAAATGTATGTAAATTAAACACTAAAGTCTACAAATTTCATGTGTTTTTGGTCCGTTGTTTCACGCATGTATTCCTATCGTGTTCCTGTGTGTTTCCACGTTTCTCCGTACTTAGAATACTGCATATAATTAAGGTGCCGTGGACTAGTCGCTCATGCATCCATCAAACTTGATGCGTATAATTAATTAAACTATAGTGCACTTCTACGAAACAAGAACTCTCCCTTTTCTCAACCGTCCATGAAAAGGTGTTTTCCAACCATAGGCCGGCAGTTCCTTTATGCGTAAGCTACCTTTTCAAGTCGACCGATCATTGGAGCTCCAATTTAATACCAGATACCGTACTCACTGCGACTTATGCTTGGAAGATATATGAAAATGCTCCGATACTTTTGAAACCTGCCGCATTAGCGTAAAACGCTGGGCCTAACCTCTCCCGTGCGTGTGCGTCAAACCCAACTAAGCACCGTGATGATAGTATTATGTGATGCCTTTTGACGAACTCGTTGGATTATATTTATGGTCCGTACTGTCAACGCACCAAGAAAAAGCTACAATGTGGCGTGTGTTTTGTTCAAACATTTGCAGCCATTTTACACGTGATATACACGACTAAATTCTATTAAAATCAATATTTTAAATAGCGCGCTACAAAATATAGCGAGGCCCTTCTCTAAATGCTACACAAGTTATAGCGCGCTAATAGCGTGCTATATTTTAAAATAGCGTTTGCAAAAAAAAAATTAAATATATCTAGAAATAAAGTATTTAAGCTACTAAATTTTTCATAGGAGCAAGCAATATATGCATAAGGGCCAAATCCAGCACATAAAAAGGAGTGAGAAAGGGATGAGAAGTGAGAACTAGGGTTAGCCAGTTAGGTCTCGTGGGAGAATATGATAAAAGGAGTGAGAAAGCTAGTGGTCGTGGGTTGGTTTTGGCCTGCTGGGCTGTGCTTATTTTAGTTTTGCATGGTCGGCACGGAGAAATAGGGATTATGATGGAAGACGGCGAAGAAGAAGAGTACGATGACAACTATGTGCCCCCTGAATACGGTGATGCTACTGAACATCAAGAGGAACCAGACGATGTGCACGATGATGCTGCAACGGGCGAAGCTGCCGAAGATCAAGAGGAACCAGACGATGTGCCTGATGATGATGATCTCTGTCGGGTCATTGTCGATGCAAGGACGCAATGTGAAAGTCAAAAGAAGAAGCTGAAGTTTGATCGCATGTTAGAGGACCACAAAAAAGGGTTGTATCCCAATTGCAAAGATGGCAACACAAAGCTCGGTATCGTACTGGAATTGCTGCAGTGGAAGGCAGAGAATGCTGTGCCTGACAAAGGATTTGAGAAGCTACTGAAAATATTGAAGAAGAAGCTTCCAAAGGATAACGAATTGCCTGACAGTACATACGCAGCAAAGAAGGTCGTATGCCCTCTAGGATTGGAGGTGCAGAAGATACATGCATGCCCTAATGACTGCATCCTCTACCGCGGTGCGTACAAGGATCTGAACGCATGCCCGGTATGCGGTGCATTACGGTATAAGATCAGACGAGATGACCCTGGTGATGTTGACGGCGAGCCCCCCCCCCCCCCCCCCGGAAGAGGGTTCCTGCGAAGGTGATGTGGTATGCTCCTATAATACCACGGTTGAAACGTCTGTTCAGAAACGGAGAGCATGCCAAGTTGATGCGATGGCACAGTGAGGACCGTAAAAAAGACGGGAAGTTGAGAGCACCCGCTGATGGGTCGCAGTGGGGAAAAATCGAGAGAAAGTACTGGTATGAGTTTGCAAGTGACCCAAGGAACGTATGGTTTGCTTTAAGCGCGGATGGCATTAATCCTTTCGGGGAGCAGAGCATCAATCACAGCACCTGGCCCGTGAGTCTATGTATGTATATGTTGGAAATATGCCCTAGAGGCAATAATAAAATGATTATTATTATATTTCCTTGTTCATGATAATTGTCTGTTATTCATGCTATAATTGTGTTATCCGGAAATCGTAATACACGTGTGAATACATAGACCACACCATGTCCCTAGTGAGCCTCTAGTTGACTAGCTCGTTGATCAACAGATAGTCATCGTTTCCTGAATATGAACATTGGATGTCATTGATAACGGGATCACATCATTAGGAGAATGATGTGATGTACAAGACCCAATCCTAAGCATAGCACAAGGTCGTGTAGTTTGTTTGCTAGAGCTTTTCCAATGTCAAGTATCATTTCCTTAGTCCATGAGATCGTGTCACTCCCGGATGCCGTAGGAGTGCTTTGGGTGTACCGAACGTCACAACGTAACTGGGTGACTATAAAGGTATACTACGGGTATCCCGGAAAGTATCTGTTGGGTTGACACGGATCTAGACTGGGATTTGTCACTCCGTATGATGGAGAGGTATCTCTGGGCCCACTCGGTAATGCATCATCATAATGAGCTCAATGTGACCAAGTGTTTGGTCACGGGATCATGCATTACGGTACGAGTAAAGTGACTTGCCGGTAACGAGATTGAACGAGGTATTGGGATACCGACGATCGAATCTCGGGCAAGTAACGTATTGATTGACAAAGGGGATTGTATACGGGATTACATGAATCCTCGACATCGTGGTTCATCCGATGAGATCATCGAGGAGCATGTGGGAACCAACATGGGTATCCAGATCCCGCTGTTGGTTATTGACCGGAGAGTCATCTCGGTCATGTCTGCATGTCTCCCGAACCCGTAGGGTCTACACACTTAAGGCTCAGTGACGCTAGGGTTGTAGAGATATTAGTATGCCGTAACCCGAAAGTTGTTCGGAGTCCCGGATGAGATCCCGAACGTCACTAGGAGTTCCGGAATGGTCCGGAAGTGAAGAATAATATACAGGAAGTCCAGTTTCAGCCATTGGGAAAGTTTCGGGGGTCACCGGTATTGTACCGGGACCACCGAGAAGGGTCCCGGGGGTCCACTGGGTGGGGCCACCTATCCCGGAGGGCCCCATGGGCTGAAGTGGGGGGGGGGGGAACCAGCCCCTGGTGGGCTGGTGCGCCCCCCTTGGGGCTCCCCCTGCGCCTAGGGTTGGGAACCCTAGGGGTGGGGGCGCCCCACTTGGCTTGGGGGGCAAGCCATCCCCCTTGGCCGCCCCCCCCCCCCCCTTGAGATCCAATCTCTAGGGGGCCGGCCACCCCCCATGGCCCCTATATAAAGTGGGGGGAGGGAGGGCAGCCGCACCCTAGTCCATGGCACCTCCCTCTCCCCCGGTACCACCTCTACCTCCCGCAGAAGCTTGGCAAAGCCCTGTCGAGATCACCGCTGCTTCCACCACCACGCCGTTGTGCTGCTGGATCTCCACCAACCTCTCCTTCCCCTTGCTGGATCAAGAAGGAGGAGACGTCTTCCCCAACCGTACGTGTGTTGAACGCGGAGGTGCTGTCCGTTCGGCACTAGGACCATCGGTGATTTGGATCACGACGAGTATGACTCCCTCAACCCCCTTCTCTTGAGCGCTTCCGCTCGCGATCTACAAGGGTATGTAGATGATATCCTCTCTCTCGTTGCTAGATGACTCCATAGATTGATCTTGGTGAAGCATAGATTTTTTTTATTTTCTGCAACGTTCCCCAACAGTGGCATCATGAGCGAGGTCTATGCGTACTTTTCTTGCACGAGTAGAACACAAATTTGTTGTGGGCGTAGATGTTGTCAATTTTCTTGCCACTAATAGTCTTATCTTGCATTGGCGGTATCGTGGGATGAAGCGGCCAGGACCGACCTTACACGTACGCTTACGTGAGACAGGTTCCACCGACTGACATGCACTAGTTGCATAAGGTGGCTAGCGGGTGTCTGTCTCTCCCACTTTAGTTGGAGCGGATTCGATTAAAAGGGTCCTTATGAAGGGTAAATAGAAATTGGCATATCATGTTGTGGCTTTTACGTAGGTAAGAAACGTTCTTGCTAGAATCCTATTGCAGCCACGTAAAAACATGCAACAACAATTAGAGGACGTCTAACTTGTTTTTTGCAGGATATGCTTTTGTGATGTGTTATGGCCAAAAGTTGTGATGAATGGTATATATGTGATGTATGAGATCATGTTCTTGTAGTAGGAATCACGACTTGCATGTCGATGTGTATGACAACCGGCAGGAGCCATAGGAGTTGTCTTAATTATTGTATGACCTACATGTCAATGAATAAACGCCATGTAATTACTTTACTTTATTGCTAAACTGTTAGCCATAGTAGTAGAAGTAATAGTTGGCGAACAACTTCATGGAGACACGATGATGGAGATCATGATGATGGAGATCATGGTGTCTTGCCGGTGACGAAGATGATCATGGCGCCCCGAAGATGGATATCAAAGGAGCAATATGATAATGGCCATATCATGTCACTATTTGATTGCATGTGATGTTTATCATCTTTTTGCATCTTATTTGCTTAGAACGACGGTAGTAAATAAGATGATCCCTCATAATAATTTCAAGAAAGTGTTCCCCCTAACCGTGCGCTGTTGCGAAAGTTTGTTGTTTCTAAGCACCACGTGATGATCGGGTGTGATAGATCCTAACATTCACATACAACCGGTGTAAGACAGATTTACACACGCAAAAACGCTTAGGTAGACATGACGAGCCTAGCATGTACAGACATGGCCTCGGAACACAAGAGACCGACAGGTCGAACATGAGTCGTATGGAAGATACGATCAACATGGAGATGTTCACCGATGATGACTAGTCTGTCTCACGTGATGATCGGACACGGTCTAGTTGAGTCGGATCATGTATCACTTAGATGACTAGAGGGATGTCTAGTCTGAGTGGGAGTTCATTAAATAATTTGATTAGATGAACTTAATTATCATGAACTTAGTCTAAAAACCTTTGCAAAATGTCTTGTACATCAAATGGCCAACGCTCATGTCAACCTCAACTTCAACGCGTTCCTAGAGAAATCCAAGCTGAAAGATGATGGAAGCAACTATACGGACTGGGTCCGGAACCTGAGGATCATCCTCATAGCTGCCAAGAAAGCATATGTCCTAGAAGCACCGCTAGGTGACGCACCCATCCCAGAGAACCAAGACGTTATGAACGCTTGGCAGTCATGTGCTGATGATTACTCCCTCATTCAGTGCGGCATGCTTTAGAGCTTAGAACCGGGGCTCCAAAAGCGTTTTGAGCAAACGAAGCATATGCGATGTTCGAAGAGCTGAAAAAGGTTTTCCAAGCTCATGCCCGGGTCGAGAGATATGAAGTCTCCGACAAGTTCTACAGTTGTAAGATGGAGGAAAATAGTTTTGTCAGTGAGCACATACTCAAAATGTCTTGGTTGCACAACCGCCTGTCCCAGCTGGACATTAACCTCCCGGACGAGGCGGTCATTGACAGAATCCTTCAGTCGCTCCCACCTAGCTACAAGAGCTTTGTGATGAACTTCAATATGCAAGGGATGGTGAAAACTATTCCTGAAGTATTTTCAATGCTGAAATCAGCGGAGGTAGAAATCAAAAAGGAACACCAAGTGTTGATGGTCAATAAAACCACTAAGTTCAAGAAAGGCAAGGGTAAGTAGAACTTCAAGAAGGACGGCAAGGGAGTTGCCACGCCCGGTAAGCCAGTTGCCGGGAAGAAGCCAAAGAATGGACCCAAACCTGAGACTGGGTGCTTTTATTGCAAGGGAAGCGGGCACTAGAAGCGGAACTTCCCCAAATACTTAGCGGACAAGAGGGCCGGCAACACTAAAGGTATATGTGATATACATGTGATTGATGTGTACCTTACCAGTACTCGTAGTAGCTCCTGGGTATTTGATAACGGTGCGGTTGCTCATATTTGTAACTCAAAGCAGGAGCTGCGGAATAAGCGGAGACTGGCGAAGGACGAGGTGACGATGCGGGTCGGGAATGGTTCCAAGGTCGATGTGATCGCCGTCGGCACGCTACCTCTACATTTACCTACGGGATTATTTTAAAACCTCAATAATTGTTATTTAGTGCCAGCTTTGAGCATGAACATTGTATCTGGATCTCGTTTAATACGAGATGGCTACTCATTTAAATCCGAGAATAATGGTTGTTCTATTTATATGAGAGATATGTTTTATGGTCATGCCCCGATGGTCAATGGTTTATTCTTAATGAATCTCAAACGTGATGTTACACATATTCATAGTGTGAATACTAAAAGATGTAAAGTTGATAACGATAGTCCCACATACTTGTGGCACTGCCGCCTTGGTCACATTGTTGTCAAGCGCATGAAGAAGCTCCATGCTGATGGACTTTTAGAGTCTCTCGATTATGAATCATTTGACACATGCGAACCATGCCTCATGGGTAAAATGACCAAGACTCCGTTCTCCAGAACAATGGAGCGAACAACCAACTTATTGGAAATCATACATACTGATGTGTGCGGTCCAATGAGCGTTGAGGCTCGCGGAGGATATCGTTATGTTCTCACTCTCACTGACGACTTGAGTAGATATGGGTATGTCTACTTGATGAAATACAAGTCTGAGACCTTTGAAAAGTTCAAGGAATTTCAGAATGAGGTAGAGAATCAACGTGACCGAAAGATAAAGTTCTTACGATCAGATCGTGGAGGAGAATATTTAAGTCACGAATTTGGTACGCACTTAAGGAAATGTGGAATCGTTTCACAACTCACGCTGACTAGTACACCTCAGCGTAATGGTGTGTCCGAACGTCGTAATCGCACTTTATTGGATATGGTGCGATCTATGATGTCTCTTACCGATTTACCGCTATCATTTTGGGGATACGCTCTAGAGACAGCTACATTCACTTTAAATAGGGCACCGTCTAAATCCGTTGAGATGACACCGTATGAATTATGGTTTGGGAAGAAACCTAAGCTGTCGTTTCTAAAAGTTTGGGGATGCGATGCTTATGTCAAGAAACTTCAACCTGAAAAGCTTGAACCCAAGTCGGAAAAATGCGTCTTCATAGGATACCCTAAGGAAACCATTGGGTATACCTTCTACCTCAGATCCGAAGGAAAGATCTTTGTTGCTAAGAACGGGTCCTTTCTGGAGAAAGAGTTTCTCTCGAAAGAAGTAAGTGGGAGGAAAGTGGAACTTGATGAAGTACTACCTCTTGAACCAGAAAGTAGCGCAGCTCAGGAAGATGTTCCTGTGGTGCCTGCACCGACTGGAGAGGAAACAAATGATGATGATCAAGGTACTTCGGATCAAGTTACTACTGAACTTCGTAGGTCCACGAGGACACGTTCCACACCAGAGTGGTATGGCAACCCTATCCTGGAAATCCTATTGTTAGACAACGGTGAACCTTCGAACTATGAAGAAGTGATGGCGGGCCCAGATTCCAACAAATGACTTGAAGCCATGCAATCCGAGATAGGATCCATGTATGAAAAGAAGTATGGACTTTGACAGACTTGCCGATGATCGGCGAGCGATAGAAAACAAATGGATCTTTAAGAAGAAGACGGACGCGGATGGTAATGTTACCATCTATAAAGCTCTACTTGTCTCTAAGGGTTATCGACAAGTTCAAGGGGTTGACTACGATAAGGCTTTCTCTCCCGTAGCGAAGCTGAAGTCCATCCGAATCATGTTAGCAATTGCCGGATACTATGATTATGAGATATGGCAGATGGACGTTAAAATGGCATTCCTTAACGGCTATCTTAAGGAAGAACTGTATATGATACAGCCAAAAGGTTTTGTCGACCCTGAGAATGCTAACAAGGTATGCAAACTCCAGCGATCCATTTATGGGCTGGTGCAAGCATCTCGGAGTTGGAACATTCGCTTTGATGAGATGATCAAAGCGTTTGGGTTTATGCAGACTTATGGAGAAGCCTGCGTTTACAAGAAAGTGAGTGGGAGCTCTGTAGCATTTCTCATATTATATGTGGATGACATACTTTTGATGGGAAATAATATAGAACTTTTGGACAACATTAAGGCCTACTTGAATAAGTGTCTTTCAATGAAGGACCTTGGAGAAGCTACTTACATATTAGGCATCAAGATCTATAGGGATAGATCGAGACGCCTCATAGGTCTTTCACAAAGCAGATACCTTGATAAGATATTGAAGAAGTTCAATATGGATCAATCTAAGAAGGGGTTCTTGCCTGTGTTGCAAGGTGTGAAATTGAGCTCGGCTCAATGCCCGACCACGGCAGAAGATAGAGAAAAGATGAGTGTCATCCCCTATGCCTCAGCTATAGGGTCTATTATGTATGCCATGCTGTGTACCAGACCTGATGTAAACCTTGCTGTAAGTTTGGTAGGAAGGTACCAAAGTAATCCCGGCATGGAACACTGGACAGCAGTCAAGAATATCTTGAAGTACCTGAAAAGGACTAAGGATATGTTTCTCGTATATGGAGGTGACGAAGAGCTCGTCGTAAAGGGTTACGTCGATGCTAGCTTTGACACAGATCTGGATGACTCTAAGTCACAAACCGGATACGTGTATATTTTGAATGGAGGGGCAGTAAGCTGGTGCAGTAGCAAGCAGAGCATCATGGCGGGATCTACATGTGAAGCGGAGTACATGGCAGCCTCGAAGGCAGCGCATGAAGCAATCTGGATGAAGGAGTTCATCACTGACCTAGGAGTCATACCCAATGCGTCGAGGCCGATCACTCTCTTCTGTGACAACACTGGAGCTATTGCCCTTGCCAAGGAGCCCAGGTTTCACAAGAAGACCAGGCACATCAAGCGTCGCTTCAACTCCATCCGTGAAAATGTTCAAGATGGAGACATAGATACTTGCAAAGTGCATACAGATCTGAATGTCGCAGATCAGTTGACTAAACCTCTTCCGCAAGCAAAACATGATCAACACAAGAACTCTATGGGTGTTTGATTCATCACAATGTAACTAGATTATTGACCCTAGTGCAAGTGGGAGACTGTTGGAAATATGCCCTAGAGGCAATAAAAAAATGATTATTATTATATTTCCTTGTTCATGATAATTGTCTGTTATTCATGCTATAATTGTGTTATCTGGAAATCATAATACACGAGTGAATACATAGACCACAACATGTCCCTAGTGAGCCTCTAGTTAACTAGCTCGTTGATCAACAGATAGTCATGGTTTCTTGACTATGGACATTGGATGTCATTGATAACGGGATCACACCATTAGGAGAATGATGTGATGGACAAGACCCAATCCTAAGCATAGCAGAAGGTCGTGTAGTTCGTTTGCTAGAGCTTTTCCAATGTCAAGTATCATTTCCTTAGACCATGAGATCGTGTAACTCCCGGATGCCGTAGGAGTGCTTTGGGTGTACCGAACGTCACAACGTAACTGGGTGACTATAAAGGTATACTACGGGTATCCCCGAAAGTATCTGTTGGGTTGACACAGATCGAGACTGGGATTTGTCACTCCGTATGACGGAGAGGTATCTCTGGGCCCACTTGGTAATGCATCATCATAATGAGCTCAATGTGACCAAGTGTTTGGTCACGGGATCATGCATTACGGTACGAGTAAAGTGACTTGCCGGTAACGAGATTGAAAGAGGTATTGGGATACCGACGATCGAATCTCGGGCAAGTAACGTACCGATTGACAAAGGGAATTGTATATGGTATTACTTGAATCCTCGACATCGTGGTTCATCCGATGAGATCATCGAGGAGCATGTGGAAACCAACATGGGTATCCAGATCACGCTGTTGGTTATTGACCGGAGAGTCGTCTCGGTCATGTCTGCATGTCTCCCGAACCCGTAGGGTCTACACACTTAAGGTTCGGTGACGCTAGGGTTGTAGAGATATTAGTATGCGATAACCCAAAAGTTGTTCGGAGTCCCGGATGAGATCCCGGACGTCACTAGGAGTTCCGAAATGGTCCGGAGGTGAAGAATAATATATAGGAAGTCCAGTTTCGGCCATCGGGAAAGTTTCGGGGGTCACCGGTATTGTACCGGGACCACCGGAAGGGTCCCGGGGGTCCATCAGGTGGGGCCACCTATCCCGGAGGGCCCCATGGGCTGAAGTGGGAGGGGAACCAGGCCCTGGTGGGCTGGTGCGCCCCCCTTGGGCCTCCTCCTGCGCCTAGGGTTGGGAACCCTAGGGGTGGGGGCCGCCCCAATTGGCTTGGGGGGAAAGCCACCCCCCTTGGCCGCCGCCCCCCCTTGAGATCCAATCTCTAGGGGGTGGAACCCCCCAGGGCCCCTATATAAAGAGGGGGGAGGGAGGGCAGCCGCACCCTAGTCCCTGGCGCCTCCCTCTCCCCCCGTACCATCTCTACCTCTCGCAGAAGCTTGGCGAAGCCCAGCCGAGATCACCGCTGCTTCCACCACCACGCCGTTGTGCTGCTGGATCTCCATCAACCTCTCCTTCCCCTTGTTGGATCAATAAGGAGGAGACGTCTTCCCCAACCGTACGTGTTTTGAACACGGAGGTGATGTCCGTTCGGCACTAGGATCATTGGTGATTTGGATCACGACGAGTACGACTCCCTCAACCCCGTTCTCTTGAACGCTTCCGCTCGCAATCTACAAGGGTATGTAGATGCTATGCTCTCTCTCGTTGCTAGATAACTCCATAGAGTGATCTTGGTGAAGCGTACAATTTTTTTATTTTCTGCAACGTTCCCCAACAGTATAACCTTCCTCCTTGGATGTGCATGAAGCGGAAGTTCATTATAATGCCAGTTCTCACCCAAGGCCCTAAGCAACCCGGCAATGACATTGATGTGTACCTAAGGCCATTAGTTGAAGAACTTTTACAGCTGTGGAATGGAAACGGTGTACGTACGTGGTATGAGCACAAACAGGAGGAATTTGACCTAAAGGCGTTGCTCTTCGTGACCATCAACGATTGGCTCGGTCTCAGTAACCTTTTAGGACAGACAAACAAGGGATACCACGCATGCATGCACTTTTACTTGACACCAATAGTATATACCTGGGAAGCTGCAGGAAGAATGTGTACCTGGGCCATCGTCGATTTCTTCCGACCAACCATCAATGTTGAAAGAGAGGCAAGCATTTCAAAGGCGAGGCAGATCACCGGAAGAAGCCCGCCATGCGTACCGGTGATCACGTACTTGCTATGGTCAATGATTTCATGTAATCTTTGGAAAGGGTCCCGGCGCACTAGCTGTTCCGAATGACGCTGAGGGACACGCACCCATGTGGAAGAAGAAATCTATATTTTGGGACCTACCCTACTGGAAAGACCTAGAGGTCCACTCTTCAATTGACGTGACGCACGTGACAAAAAACCTTTGCGTGAACCTGCTAGGCTTCTTGGGCGTGTTTGGAAAGACAAAAGATACAGCTGAGGCACAGGAGGACCTGCAACGTTTGCACGAAAAAGACGGCATGCCTCCAAAGCAGTATGAAGGTCCTGCCAGCTATGCTCTTACCAAAGAAGAGAAGGAAATCATCTTTGAATGCCTGCTTAGTATGAAGGTCCCGACTGGCTTCTCCTCGAATATAAAGGGAATAATAAATATGGCAGAGAAAAAGTTTCAGAACCTAAAGTCTTATGACTACCACGTGATTATGACGCAACTGCTTCCGGTTGCATTGAAGGGGCTTCTACCGGAAAACGTCCGATTAGCCATTGTGAAGCTATGTGCATTCCTCAATGCATTCTCTCAGAAGGTGATCGATCCACAAAACATACCAAGGCTAAGGAGTGATGTGGTGCAATGTCTTGTCAGTTTCGAGCTAGTGTTCCCACCATCCTTCTTCAATATCATGACGCACGTCCTAGTTCATCTAGTTGACGAGATTTTCATTATGGGCCCCGTATTTCTACACAATATGTACCCCTTTGAGAGGTTCATGGGAGTCCTAAAGAAATATGTCTGTAACCGCGCTAGGCTAGAAGGAAGCATCTCCATGGGCCATCAAACAGAGGATGTCATCGGGTTTTGTGTTGACTTCATTCCTCGCCTTAAGAAGATAGATGTCCCTAAATCGCGGTGTGAGGGGAGACTGACTGGAGAAGGCACGCTTGGAAGGGAGTCAATAATATTCAGGGATGGATATTCTTGGTCTCAAGCACACTACACAGTTCTATAGAACTCTACCTTGGTGACCCCGTATGTCGATGAACACAAAAACAGTCTGCGCTCCAAACACCCGGAGCAGAGCGACGACTGGATTACATGTGAACACATCAGGACTTTCAGCAGTTGGTTGGAAACACATCTCAGAGGTGACAACAATATTTGTGATGAGCTGTACTTGTTGTCCAAGGGACTATCTTCGACTGTTACGATTTGGAAAGGATACGAGATAAATGGGAATACATTTTACATGATTGACCAAGATCAAAAGAGCACCAACCAAAACAGCGGTGTCCGCTTTGATGCAACAACCGAGAGGGGAAAGGACACATATTATGGTTACATAGTGGACATACACTAGTAGAAAAGGGGGGATTTGTCCTGGTTCGTAAGGGCCTTCAGTCCCGGTTCATGAACTGGGACTAATGGGTCGTTACTAATACCTCCCCCCTTTAGTCCCGGTTCTAACACGAACCAGGACAGATGGGCCTCCACGTGGCTGGTGCGCCGAGCCCAGGCAGGGGGGCCTTTGGTCCCGGTTGGTGGCACCAACCGGGACCAAAAGACATCCACGCGTCAGCATTCCAGTGGCTGGGTTTTTTGTTTTTTTTGAAAGGGGGGAGGGGTTTGGGGGTTTTGCGGGGTTAATTTAGGTGTTTCATATATTGTGTTAGCTAGCTAATTAATAGAGAGAAGTGTCCTCTCTTATGTTCGTGCTTGGTAGACGCTACGTACTATACATAGAGAGGCCCTCGACACGCTAGCTAGTAAGAAAATGATGGGAACCATTAAGTACAGAAGTTCGTCATGCATACCGAGAGAAGTGATCGATCGACCTGTCCTTCTCCGAGAGATTGGTCGAACAACAAGTTTTCGTATTATCTATCCGACGCTACTGGCTACATACATATACAATATGTAAGATCTCTTAATTACAATCCCCTAGTAATTGAAATCAACTTCCACATGATATTCTCCATCTTTATTGATGACGTGGTCAAGAAAGAATCCCGCCAATTCCTCTTGAATTGCTTTCATGCGATCTGGTTCAAGGAGTTCATTCCGCATCTGCCACATCTAATTTGAAGAAGGGGGTTAATTAATACATATATATGAATGAAACTCAACAGAAATGATGGTGTAATAAAATGAAATTGTGAATATTATTGCTTACGCACTTCATATTGTCTTTTAGTGTAGCCCCGCTTATTTTTCGAAGTCGTGTTGTACATGAACTTGCACACGTAGTATCCACAGAAATCGTTCCCTTGTTCCTGCCACAAGCACTTTACGAGAAATAGAGGTCAATCAAACTGATAATGAAGCATTATAAATGCATTTATGAAAGTATAGCTATAGAATCAACGGGAGATGCGCGCAACTAGCTAGCCAGTAGTACTTACTTTCGGGTATGTATATCGCAGCTCCTTCGGCAGTCCCGGAGCTTTTGCGGTGAACTGTTTCCAAACCCTACAAGACAAAAAATAATTATTATTACTGGAGATATCAGGAAATGAACAAAAAGTTGCCGATATGGTGCGACAATGATCGATTGAACTTACTTGTTGAGCAATTTAGTCATGTCTGTATAGGTTTTGGGATCTTTTCGTCTCGAGTCTAAGACGGTTACTAGTGCCCGCTCAAGTTTAATCTCCAGAAGAACATAGTGGAAGATGCGCATGCATGCATAACTCATCAATTACATTACTATAACCTCGGTCGAGTAATAAGGTAAACCGAATATGCACACGACAGTAACACTCACTCGAAGTTGTAAGGAAAGAGTATGGTATCTTTGTTTTGATTTTTGATCAACGATTGTAGCAAGTTGGCCTCGGCCTCGTCGGCGTGCTGTTTAATCTGAATATCGTCTATGATATTTGTGTGAATGAACCCAATATCATAAATTTCTTGTTTTCTGCACTCGACGATCTTCAATCTGCATAATATATTGAGGATAATTAATTATAAATACATGCAATGAAAGAGCCGAGCTATATATAGAGACTTAATGACAAAAATAGTACTTACAGGCAGTAGCAAAAGACCGTTAATTTATCGAGGGCGTTTTGATTGAAGAATGCGAAGAACTCCTCAAATGGAACACACAACAGATCAGTTCCAACGAGGTCGTCCTCCTCTTTAATGTTCAGATACAAACTATTCGTCCCCCTAGACTCTCTACAGGTTTTCATGTACCAATTATGGAATCTTCGCATCATCGTTGTTAGAGATTTTTCATCTTTGACGAGAGGCTTCCTGTACTCGTATCTGTGTTCGTCCACCACCATGAAATCAGGAAGTTGATCGTCAGGAAGGTAATCTTGTAGATTGCCATAACCGGCCACCATCCCCGGAGCATTAGCGACGATGTTGCCGCTAGACAAATTGAGCGGGGGGCACGATTGGTTTGCTTGTTCGCCGAGCTGGTCAATTTTTTTTGCAGCTGCTCGTTCTCTTGACCTTTGATGTCTGACAGTACTTCCCGACCGCTCCGCTTGGAGATATGTCTGTTCAGTAATGCGCTCTTAGTTGGTTCTCGGCGGAGACTTTGCTGGTTTCCTCAGGGCATCGAGAGTGCACTTTGCTTTCACCGGATCTACCTTCTCCTCCGGAGGTGGATGTCTCTTTGCTTTCAACCCTTCAAAAAAGTCATCCACTTCGGCCTGCACGATCTTCGCGTTTTCCGCCTTGGTCCTCTCGTACGGTAAGTTCTCTAGAGGCTTAAGAGAAGGACCGTATCTGTATTGCCACCCACCTCTACCGGCTGTACTACTAGACGCCAGAGCAGACGGAGCGGCTGCGGCGTCTGTCTTGTTCCGTGCTTGCTTACAAGGCGGAGAAGGTCTACGACGCGCCGGAGCAGCTGAGGCGGCGACGGATCTCTTCCGCCCTTGCTGGCGAGGCGGAGAAGTAGGAGGCTGTTGGCTGCTCGGGCGCGCCGGCGCAGGCAGAGAAGGAGGCGGAGTGCCACCACGCGCCGGAGAAGGAGGCCCAGTGCCCTGATTGTCACTCGCCGGAGGAGGAGGCGGTGGAGGAGGCGGAGTGCCCTGACTCGCCGGGGGAGGAGGAGGAGGCGGAGGCGTCCAGTTCGAAAGGTTGATGAGCTCCTTTCGCCATAGGCATGGAGTCTTCAGAGCAGAACCCAGCCTAGTCTCCCCTTCACCGATAGGGTGGTCAAGCAGGAGGTCCTGAAATCCCTCCGTTATTTCGTCCACCATCACCCTAGCATATCCTTCTGGAATCGGCCGATAGTGAAAATTTGTGCTGGGTTCAATAGGATAAACAGAGCCAACAACCGCCTTGACCTTCAAATTCATCCATCGCGTCATAATGTGGCAATTTGAGACTCTGTGATAGCATCCATAGGATAGCTGGCAGGAGCCGTCAAGACATTCTCCGGCTAAAGCAGCTCGGTGGAAGCCACGCTGCTTCTCCGCTGAGATGGTGGGGTAGCTTCGGGGGAAGCTGCGGCAGGTCGTTTGCTGCGATCAGCTGCTTCTCATTCCTCTTCTCGTTCCTCTAGCGCCATTACGCTTTCGTGCAGTGCCTGCAGTTGTCCCTACTCCAGTTTCTTCCTCCTCTCGTGGGTTTTGTAACCCCCTGCGTCCGGAAAACCAACCTTCCATAGAATGGCGCCTGGCGTGCCTCGTGTCCGTCCAGGGTGCTCAGGATTCCCGAGGGCCATTGTGAGCTCGTCCTTCTCCCTGTCTGAAATGAACATCCCTTTCTGCGCTGCATCGATATAGCGCCGAAGCTTGGTGATTGGTATTTTCAGTTGCTCGTCCATCCAATGGCACTTTCCTGATATAGGGTCCAAGGTTCCGCCAGCCTCAAAGAACCAAGTCCCACAACGGTGTGGCCAGTTCATTGTCTCTGGTTCGATCCCTTTATCAAGCAGATCATTCTCAGCCTTGGACCACTTAGGCCGGGCTTTGAGGAAGCCACCTGACCCCGTGCGATGGTGAAACTGCTTCTTCACAGCATTTTGCTTGTTTGTCGCCGACATCTTCTTACTCTTTTCCGATGTCTTGTGGGCCACAAATGCGGGCCAGTGATCTTTGATCTTCTCATATTTGCCGATGAATTCAGGTGTCTCTTCTTTGTCGACAAACTTGTTCAGCTCTTTCCTCCACCTCCTGAATAGGGTTTCCATCTTCTTAAGAGCACAAGACTTGATTAATTGCTCTTTAACTGGCTTCTCCGGACCCTCCTCTGGTGGTAGGGTGAAATTTGCCTTCAGCTGAGTCCAAAGATCATTTTTCTGCATATCATTGACACAAGACACCTCAGGGTCTTCCTCCTTAGGCTTATACCATTGCTGGATGCTGATCGGGATCTTGTCCCTAACAAGAACCCCGCACTGAGCAGAAAATGCGTTCTTTGTCCGGATGGGTTCAATTGGTTCACCGTCGGGCGCGATTGCTGTGATCTCAAATTTTTCATCCGAGCTCAACTTTTTCTTCGGGCCTCGTCTCCTTACCGAAGTTGTGCTCGATCTGGAGGGCTAGAAAAAGGAAGAAAGACGAGAGCTAATTAATATGTGTACATATACCAAAACAATGGATGCATCAATTAACTAGTCAGCACGGGCTTAACTAATATATATATATACCTGGCCGGACTCGGTTCGGTCACCAGAGCAGTCAGCACGGTCTCCTTCTTGTACCTCCATTGTGTCACTGGAGCCATCATGAACATAGCCCTCTTCTTGTACCGGCATTAATGGGCTGGAGCCATCATGAACATAGCCCTCTTCTTCACCCAGTCCTTCCAGCTGACCATCGGTGTCGTTGAGAAATGACGCAACTTCATCACTTCCTTGTGCGATTACGTCCCTGAACATCGCTTCTGTTGCTTCGTCTCGGGAGTGCTCCATAGTTTCTACAAATATTTACAACATGTCAATTATTATTCAAACATGGTACAGATGGATATATATTAGTGGCAAACGTAGAACTAGCTAGCTAATCACAATAAGGAATCATGTTAGTGGCCTCGACGCTGCTTCTCTAGGGTTTGGGGTGGCCTCGACACAACGCTTCAAGGGTTTGGGGTGGCCTCGATGACAACGCTCTTTTAACTTGGTAAATTTGGGTGGCCTCGAGAGAGTTTGTCGGGTAGGGGTGCGGCGGGAGGGGGTAGGAGACCAACATCGTTTTTTCTCTATGGTTTGGGTGTCCTCGAGAGTTTTGGTCGAGCGAAAGGGCCGTGAGGGGTGCTGCCATGGTATAAGTTATCACGGTCGAGAGGGGGTATATATATCGACCGCCCCTCATGTCGAAGTTATCCGGGAGGGGGTTATATCGACAACGACGCGACATACATATACATGGGAAAATAATATTATGGGGGAGGGGGTATATCGACCCCCCCCCTCGTGTTGAAGTTATCGGGAGGGGTATATGGACGATGACAGACCCGATAAAACATAAGAAAACAAAGAATAAATAAAAAGGGGAGAAGAAGAAAGGAATAGAGGAGAAGATCGAAGAAAAAAAGAAAAAAAAAGAGGTGAAGAAGAAAGGAATAGAGGAGAAGAAGAAAAAATAGAATTTTTCTATTTTTTCTTCTTCTCCTCTATCCCTTTCTTCTTCTCCTCTTCCTTTTCTTCTTTTTTCTTCTTCTTATTTATTTCTCCTCTTCTTCCTCTTCTTATTTCCTTTTTCCTCTCATTCTTTTTCTTCTTCTTCCTTCTTAAAAATACATGAAGTAGTATTGCTTGTTTTTTTAAAATAATGTTCAAATAGAAATTTTAGAAAAAAAGTAAAGGTTTTGCCTAATTCATTGTTCATATGAATATACAAACATTTGCATATTTACAATACATAATATCACCAAAAAAATCTATGAACAGAAAAAAATACTATTTTTTTCTAAAAATCTATCTTTTGCATATATACATGAACATATATATACACAGAGAACATATATACATACATATATACATTTTTATAAAAATGCAAAAAAAATAATCTAAAAAAAGGACATATAAACAGATATACACACATACATATACTCACACATATACATATAATCTGAAAAAAACACCATATATACATATAATCTGAAAAAATAGAGGAGAGGACGGGGGGGGCGGCGCCGGCCTGACAGGGCAGTGGCGGCTGGGCGGCGCGCGACACCAGCTCGGGGAAGGGGTGGCGGCGCGGCGGCCGCGCAGGACAGGGGCGCAGGGGCGCGGGACGGGAGGGGCTGTGCTCACAGCAGGCGGCGGCGAAGGCGAAGGTGAGCAGCCTGACGGCGTCGGTGGCGGCGGCGACGACGAAGGCAAGAAGCATGACGATGTCGGTGGTGGCGGTGACGGCAAGGTGGAGCAGGGGCGTCGGGCGGCGGCGGCGACGAGGAGGAGCAGGGGGCGTTGGCGGAGAAGTGGGTGATTTGGTCGAAAACTGCTAAGTGTTGTATATATAGCAAGAGCATTGGTCCCGATTCGTGAAACCAACCGAGACTAATGCCCCCTTTAGTCCCAGGTATTGCCACCAACTGGAACCAAAGGCCTCTTTTCAGCAGCCCAAAGGGCGGGAAGCAACGGCCTTTGGTCCCGCTTGGTGGCACCAACCGGGACTAAAGGTGGGGCATTGGTCCCGGTTGGTGCCACGAACCGGTACCAATGCACCCCTTTAGTCCGGGTTGGTGCCACCAACCGGGACCAAAGGCCCATGTGCTTCCCGCGTCGCGGCCAAAGTTTAGTCCCACCTCGCTAGTTGAGAGGGCTCGAGAGTGGTTTATAAGCACTGCTGCGCCCACCCTCTCGAGCTCCTCTCAACTGTAGGCTTTCAGGCCTAATCTCACACTATGCTGCTGTGGGCCTATTTGGCCTTCTGCGGGCCTGAATCCTGGCCCAGGTTGGGTTTCTAGTCGTATTCACGCCGTAGTGGCCCAATAGGTGGCAGTTTTTTTTTTGTTTTTTGCATTATTTATTTTCTTTAGTTTTTTGCTTTATTTTTTAATTCTTTTTTCTTTTAGTTTTAGAAAAATTATAAACTTTGTGTTAGTGCCATTAGTTTTACAATTTTGAAAACACTTTTTTTGTTTTCTTTCTTGCTTTATTTATTTTATTTTGTTTCTAATTACAACAAAATACTTATTGTTGCTATTTTTATTTTTTTTCTTGTTTTTTTGTTTTGTTTTCTGCATTATTTATTTTCTTTTGTTTCTTGCTCTATTTTTAATTCTTTTTTGCTTTGAGTTTTAGAAAAATTATAAACTTTCTGTTAGTGCCATTAGTTTTGAAATTTGAAAACACTTTTTTGTTTTCTTTCTTGCTTTATTTATTTTATTTTGTTTCTAATTACAACAATATACTTATTGTTGCTATTTTTATTTTTTTCCTGTTTTTTTGTTTTGTTTTCTGCATTATTAATTTTGTTTTGTTTTTTGCTCTATTTTTTAATTCTTTTTTTCTTTTAGTTTTAAAAAAATTATAAACTTTCTGTTAGTGCCATTAGTTTTCAAATGAACTCTGAAAAAGTTGAAAGCTGGCATGGTATCATAAATTCACCCACATACCATGTGCATGTACAAAACGGACAATGGTATCATACTCGTCTGTTACAAAGTTGGCATGGTATCATCATAATAGTTGCAGGAGAAAGTCTTCACTTTTTCTTCGCTTGTGTCATTTGCTTATTGCGACGTAACCATGGATAATCTTCATAGTTTATAAGGATGCTGGGGTCAGCCTTGACTTTGAAGGGAGGAATTTCATGAAACTTTTCATAATCTTCAGACATGTCTGTCTTGCCCTCCACTCCCACGATGTCCCTTTTTCCTGAAAGAACTATGTGGCGCTTTGGCTCATCGTATGATGTATTTGCTTCCTTATCTTTTCTTTTTCTCGGTCTGGTAGACATGTCCTACACATAGATAACATGTGCCACATCATTGGCTAGGACGAACGGTTCGTCAGTGTACCCAAGATTTTTCAGATACAATATTGTCATTCCGTACTGTGGGTCTACCTGTACCCCGCCTCCTGACAGATTGACCCATTTGCACTTAAACAAAGGGACCTTAAAATCATGTCCGTAGTCAAGTTCCCTTATGTCCACTATGTAACCATAATATGTGTCCTTTCCCCTCTCGGTTGTTGCATCAAAGCGGACACCACTATTTTGGTTGGTGCTCTTTTGATCTTGCTAGATCGTGTAAAATGTATTCACATTTATCTCGTATCCTTTGCAAATCGTAACAGTCGAAGATGGTCCCCTGGACAACAAGTACAACTCATCACAAACAATGTTGTCACCTTTGAGACGTGTTTCCAACCAACTACTGAAAGTCTTGATGTGTTCACATGTAATCTAGTCGTCGTACTGCTCCGGGTGTTTGGAGCGCAGACTGTTCTTGTGTTCATCGACATACGGGGTCACCAAGGTAGAGTTCTGTAAAACTGGGTAGTGTGCTTGAGACCAAGAATATCCGTCCCTGCATATTATTGAGTCCCTTCCAAGCGTGCCTTTTCCAGTCAGTCTCCCCTCATACTGCGATTTAGGGAGACCTATCTTCTTTAAGGCCAGGAATGAAGTCAACACAAAACCCAACGACATCCTCTGTTTGATGGCCCATGGAGATGCTTCCTTCTGGCCTAGCGCGGTTACGGACATATTTCTTTAGGACTCCCATGAATCTCTCAAAGGGGTACATATTGTGTAGAAATACGGGGCCTAGAATGACAATCTCGTCAACTAGATGAACTAGGACATGCGTCATGATATTGAAGAAGGATGGTGGGAACACCAGCTCGAAACTGACAAGACATTGCACCACATCACTCCTTAGCCTTGGTATGATTTCTGGATCGATCACCTTCTGGGAGATTGCGTTGAGGAATGCACATAGCTTCACAATGGCTAATCGGACGTTTTCCGGTAGAAGCCCCCTCAATGCAACCGGAAGCAGTTGCGTCATAATCACGTGACAGTCATGAGACTTTAGGTTCTGAAACTTTTTCTCTGCCATATTTATTATTCCCTTTATATTCGACGAGAAGCCAGTCGGGACCCTCATACTGAGCAGGCATTCAAAGAAGATTTCCTTCTCTTCTTTGGTAAGAGCATAGCTGGCAGGACCTTCATACTGCTTTGGAGGCATGCCGTCTTTTTCGTGCAAACGTTGCAGGTCCTCCCGTGCCTCAGCTGTATCTTTCGTCTTCCCATACACGCCCAAGAAGCCTAGCAGGTTCACGCAAAGGTTCTTCGTCACATGCATCAGGTCGATCGAAGAGCGGACCTCTAGGTCTTTCCAGTAGGGTAGGTCCCAAAATATAGATTTCTTCTTCCACATGGCTGCGTATCCCTCAGCGTCATTCGGAACAGCTAGTGCGTCGGGACCCTTTCCAAAGATTACGTGTAAATCATTGACCATATGTGACGCCCCCGATTCAATCGTACACTAATCATGCACGCAAATGTGTACGATCAAGACCAGGGACTCACGGGAAGATATCACAACACAACTCTACAAATAAAATAAGTCATACAAGCATCATAATACAAGCCAGGGGCCTCGAGGGCTCGAATACAAGTGCTCGATCATAGACGAGTCAGCGGAAGCAACAATATCTGAGTACAGGCATAAGTTAAACAAGTTGCCTTAAGAAGGCTAGCACAAACTGGGATACAGATCGAAAGAGGCGCAGGCCTCCTGCCTGGGATCCTCCTAAACTACTCCAGGTCGTCGTCAGCGGGCAGCACGTAGTAGTAGGCACCTCCGGTGTAGTAGGGGTCGTCGTCGACGGTGGCGTCTGGCTCCTGGACTCCAGCACCTGGTTGCGACAACCAGAAAGAAAGGAAAAGGGGAGAAAAGGGGGAGAAAGCAACCGTGAGGACTCATCCAAAGTACTCGCAAGCAAGGAACTACACTACATATGCATGAGTATATGTGTAAGGGGCCATATCAGTGGACTGAACTGCAGAATGCCAGAATAAGAGGGGGATAGCTAGTCTTATCGAAGACTACGCTTCTGGTCACCTTCGTCTTGCAACAGGCAGAAGAGGGTAGGTCGAAGTCCTCCAAGTAGCATCTCCAAGTAACATCTCATAGCATAATCCTACCCGGCGATCCCCTCCTCATATCCCTGAGGTAGAGCGACCACCGGTTGTATCTGGCACTTGGAAGGGTGTGTTTTATTAAGTATCCGGTTCTAGTTGTCATAATGTCAAGGTACAACTCCAAGTCGTCCTGTTACCGAAGATCACGGCTATTCGAATAGATTAACTTCCCTGCAGGGGTGCACCACATAACCCAACACGCTCGATCCCATTTGGCCGGACACACTTTCCTGGGTCATGCCCGGCCTCGGAAGATCAACACGTCGCAGCCCCACCTAGGCTCAACAGAGAGGCCAGCACGCCGGTCTAAACCTAAGCGCACAGGGGTCTGGGCCCATCGCCCATAGCACACCTGCACGTTGCGTACGCGGCCGAAAGCAGACCTAGCCTAGTGGCGTTCCAGTCCAATTCGGCGCGCGCCGCTCCGTCGCTGACGTCTGAAGTGCTTCGGCTGATACCACGACGTCGGGATACCCATAACTACTCCCACGTAGATGGTTAGTGCGTATAGGCTCGTAGCCAGACTCAGATCAAATACCAAGATCTCGTTAAGCGTGTTAAGTGTCCGCGAACGCCGAACAGGGCCAGGCCCACCTCTCTCCTAGGCGGTCTCAACCTGCCCTGTCGCTCCGCCACAAAGATCCACACAGAGGGCCGTCGGGACAAAGGTCCTTTCAGCCCCCAATCCGTGAATCACTCGCGGGTACTCTTCGAGCTGACCCGACTTTAGTCACCATCTGTATAGTATGTATGTATGTATAGTATATACCCGTGATCACCTCCCGAGTGATCACGGCCCAATAGTATAGCAAGGCAGACTGACAAGAATGTAGGGCCAATGATGATAAACCAGCATCCTATACTAAGCATTTAGGATTGCAGGTAAGGTATCAACAGGTGTAGCAACAATGTCAGGCTATGCATCAGAATAGGATCAACAGAAAGCAGTAACATGCTACACTACTCTAATGCAAGCAGTATAGAGAAGAATAGGCGATATCTGGTGATCAAGGGGGGGGGGCTTGCCTGGTTGCTCTGGCAAGAGAGAGGGGTCGTCAACTCCGTAGTCGAACTGGGCAGCAGCAGCGTCGGTCTCGTAGTCTACCGGAGAGAAGAGGGGGAAGAAACAATGAATACCAAGTAAACAGATGCATATCGATGCATGACATGTCAAGAAGCGATGCTAGGCGTGCCCTAACGTGGTATAAGGTGGTACTGGTCAAGGGGGAATCATCCGGGAAAGTATTCCCGGTGTTTCGTGTTTTCGGGCAGAGGAGCCGGAGGGGGAAAGTTGCGGGTTCGATAGGTTAGGGGGGTGTGGTGGACGAACGGACTGCGTATCCGGAATCGTCTCGTCGTTCTGAGCAACTTTCATGTTGAAAATATTTTAATCCGAGTTACGGATTAAAAGATATGATTTTTAAAAGATTTTAACAATTTTGGAATTTAATTATTTATTTAATTAATTCGAAAAAAATGTATTTATGACGTCAGCATGATGTCGTGCTGACGTCAGCAGTCAACAGGGGTTGACTGAGTCAACCCTGACATGTGGGTCCAGTGGGACCCACCTGTCATTCTCTAATTAAATTAATTAGGGTTTAGGTTAATCTAATTACAGTTTAATTAAACTTAACTAGTTAATTAATTTAATTAAACCGGATTAATTAACTTAATTAATTAATTAATTAATTAATTAATAATATTATTAAATCATTTTAATTTTATTAATTATATTTATTATTTTTATTTATTTTATTATTTATTATTTATTTATTTATATTTTTTATTATTATTTTTTAATGTTCTGGGGCGAGGGCCCCGTTTGTCATAGGCACAGAGGCCTTGCGGGTCGGGCGCGGGTGCGGGCACGCGCCCATCAGGGCCACCAGGGGGGGCGCCGGCGATAGCAGGGCACGGCGAGGCCGGCCGCCGGAGGCGACAGCGGTGAGGCCACGGCGGGACGGCGCCAGGGCGCGGCAGCAGAGGCGAGGACGCGGGGAGCAAGGGAGAGGGCGAGGCAGAGAGGCCTCAGCGGGGCGAGGCCGCGGTGGTGCGCGGGCGGCCGGAGCCGGCGACGGGGAGGCCAGGGGCGTCGGCGGCGTTCGGGAGGGGACTAGGGGGAGAGAGGGGACCGATGGGGGAGGGGAGTGCGGAGACGAGGCGCACCAGGACGCACGCGTGCCGTGGCCGCGGCGACGAGCGCCGGGCGCGCACGGTGGTGCGTCGAGCAGGGGAGGGGAGGAGAGGTCGGGGGCGGGACGGCGCCAGGTGCGGCAGGGGGGAAGAGGCCCCGGCCGAACGGAGGAGGCGCGAGGGGAGGGGGGCACGCGGGCGCGGCCGTGCGGAACGAGGCCGGCACGGGCACGGCCGCCCGGGAAGGGATCGACGACGACTAGCGCCAGCGCGCGAGGGAGAGAGAGGGAGCGAGGCGGGGCTCACTGAGGCCGTAGGGGGAATGGCAGCGTGCTCGGGGGAGGTCGAGGACGACCGGCGAGGAGGAGGGCGGGGAGGCGTCCGGCGGCGACGGGGCGGTGGCGTGGTCGCCCCGATCTCGATCCAGATCGGGGGAGTGAGGGGAGAGTGGGGATCGGGAGTGGGCTAGGGTTTCCGTCGTGGGGGATAAGGGGAGAGGGGTGGGGGCCGGCCGGGCCTGGTGGTGGCCCAGTTGGCCAGCTGGGCCGCGGTCCAGCAGGGGGGGGGGGCTTCCCTCCTTTGTTTTTTTTTTGGTTTTCTGTTTTTCTTTCCTTTTGTATTTTCTTCTTTTATTTCTTTTCTGTTTAAATCATTTAATCCATTTAGCCATTTTATAAAATTATGCCTGTTGCACCATAATTACCTTTGTAATATTCGCCAACCACCGAACAATTTTATTTTAAATTTTTAAAACTTTTATTGTTTTCATCAATTTGAATTTTGAATTTGAACGGTTTCGAATTATTGCGAGGATAGCAACAGTAATCGGGATGACGTGCCATGATTAGCATGGGATTACTGTAGCAAGATTATCCGGGCGTTACAAATCTCCTCCACTACAAGAAATCTCGTCCCGAGATTTTAGGAGGTAGAAGGAAACAGTGCGGGGTATTCATCACGCAGGCGATCCTCGCGTTCCCAGGTGGCTTCGTCTTCAGAGTGATTCGACCACTGGACCTTGAGGAACTTGATCGCCTTCTGGCGTGTGCGGCGTTCAGCTTGGTCGAGAATGCGGACCGGATGCTCTTTATAGGAGAGGTCCTGTTGCAATTCGAGCACTTCATGATCCACAGCTCGGATTGGGTCCTTGAAGCAACGGCGGAGTTGTGACACATGGAACACATCGTGAACCTGAGAAAGGTTCGACGGAAGCTCCAGTTGATATGCCACTTTTCCACGCCTTTCCAGAATAGTGAATGGGCCAATATAGCGAGGAGCTAGCTTGCCCTTGATCCCGAAGCGGTGAGCACCCTTCATTGGTGTAACGCGAAGATAGGCCTTTTCGCCAGGTTGATAGACCATGTCTTTATGATGACGGTCATACTGACTCTTCTGACGTGACTGAGCAGTCTTGAGATTCTCGCGAATAATGCGGACTTGTTCTTCGGCATGTTGGATAATATCCGGACCGAAGAGTGGACGTTCCCCAGTTTCTGACCAGTTCAGAGGGGTTCGGCACTTTCGTCCATATAACACTTCGAAGGGGGCCATCTTCAGACTAGCTTGATAGCTATTATTATAAGAGAACTCAGCATACGGAAGAGATTCCTCCCATTTCTTGCCGAAGGAAATAACACAAGCTCGAAGCATGTCTTCGAGAACTTGGTTGACACGTTCAACTTGCCCTTGTGACTGAGGATGAAAAGCAGTGCTGAAAGACAGATGAGTGCCCATAGCTTCTTGGAAACTTGCCCAGAATCTTGAAGTGAATAAACTGCCACGGTCTGAACTGATAACCAATGGAATACCGTGAAGCGAGACAATTCTGGTCATGTAGAGGTTTGCCAGCTGACTAGCAGTGATCGTTTCCTTGACAGCCAGAAAATGTGCAACTTTAGAAAGTCGGTCAATGACGACAAGAATAGCATCATTGCCTTTCTGCGATTTGGGGAATCCAGTAACGAAGTCCATCTCGACATGGTCCCATTTCCATTCCGGAATAGATATAGGTTGCAGAGTTCCAGCAGGCCTTTGATGTTCTGCTTTGATACGACGGCAAACGTCACATTCAGCAACATAACGAGCAATGTCTTGCTTCATGTTAGACCACCAGAATCTCTGGCGGATGTCTTGATACATCTTCGTACTACCAGGATGGATACAAAGAGGCGTATCATGAGCTTCTTTCATAACCTCCTGGGTCATATTCAGGTTTTCCTTCTTACACGGCACCACTAGGCGGCCTTTGAAGTACAAGGCGCCATCATCAGCAATAGTGAAGGATGAGGAACCTCCTTCTTTGAGGTCTTGCTTAATCTTGTAGACTTCAGAGTCAAATCCCTGCATTGTCTTTATGGTGCCCACGAGATCGGGTTCAACAGCCAGGGTATAGAGGGAACCCTGGGAAACAACACGGAGATTCATCTTGCGGAACTCCGGAGGAGGGGGAGCGAGTGCACCCGGAGGAACAATATGGAGGTTTAGCTTTCTGAATTCTTCAACAAGTGAGGGCTGAACTTTGTGAACCTGGAGGTGGTTGCAGTAAGACTTGCGGCTCAAGGCATCAGCCATTACATTAGCCTTGCCTGGTGTATAGGAAATACCCAAATCAAAATCTGCAACAGTCTCCATCCATCTCTGCTGACGGAGGTTCAGGTCTGGCTGAGTAAACAGATACTTCAGACTTTGGTGGTCAGTGAAGATCTCGCAACGATTACCGAGAAGGTAATGTCGCCACTGTTTCAGTGAATGGATAACAGCAGCAAGCTCGAGGTCGTGAACTGGGTAGTTCTCTTCGTGAGGGCGCAATTGCCGAGAGGCATAAGCAACCACTTTGCGCTCTTGCATTAGGACACAGCCTAGTCCTTGACGGGAAGCGTCGCAGTAAATGACGAAGTCCTTCTTAGTATCAGGAGGAGCTAGTACTGGGGCAGAAGTTAACTTGTCCTTGAGTGCCTGGAAACTTTCCTGACATTTATCTGTCCATTGGAACTTGACGCCCTTATGCAATAGGTTAGTCAGAGGCCTGGCAATCTTGGAGAAGTTCTCGACGAATCGACGGCAGTAGCTGGCGAGACCGAGAAAACTTCTGACTTGCTTAACGTTCTTCGGAGGAGTCCAATCGAGAATAGCCTGAACTCGTTCAGGGTTGACGGCAATACCATCCTTAGAGATGACATGCCCGAGATAGGTTACTTCGGGAAGCCAGAATTCACATTTGGAGAACTTGGCATAAAGTTGATGCTCTCGTAGCTTTTCCAGCACGAGGCGAAGATGTTCAGCATGTTCCTCTTCGTTCTTGGAAAATACCAGAATATCATCCAGATAAACCACGACGAACTTGTCGAGGTAATCCATGAATATATAGTTCATCAGGCGAGAGAAGGTGGCTGGAGCATTGGTTAAGCCGAAAGACATGACGGTGTACTCGTATGAACCATAACGAGTCACAAATGCGGTCTTGGGGATATCTTCCTCACGAACACGGATCTGGTGGTAACCCAACCTCAAGTCGAGTTTAGAGAACACTGATGATCCAGCCAATTGATCATACAGATCATTGATCCGAGGAAGAGGATACTTATTCTGAATGGTAGCTTGATTTATAGGACGGTAGTCTTGGACCAATCGGTTTGTCCCATCTTTCTTCTTGACAAAGAGAGAAGGTGCTCCCCAAGGAGAGCAACTTGGGCGAATGAAACCACTTCGAAGAGATTTATCGATTTCCTCCTTAAGCTCAAGGAGTTCATGCGGCGGCATCTTGTAGGGTCGCTTGGCTATAGGAGTGGTGCCTGGTTTCAAGTCGATGACGAATTCGACAGCTCTAGCAGGGGGAATCCCTGGGAGTTCTTCAGGAAAGACGTCTAGGAATTCACGCACGACGGGAATGTTTTCAATGCCCTCGAGTGGTGCAGCGTTCAATGCGTTTAAGGCATAAAGCCTGGCCTCGGCATTCCGAACCAGATGAGCATCGTAGCTAATTATTTCATCAGAAGGGTGTAGCAGATGGACGGTCTTAGTGGCGCAAACGATAGAAGCGGTATGCGCCTTTAACCAATCCATTCCCAGAATGAGGTCGATGTTAGACGATTTCAGTATAATGGGCGAGGCACGAAACTCCAACCCTTCGATTTCCATAGGGACGTCAATGCCAACCATGGAGGTCTGACATTGTCCCGCGGGGGTTTTTACCACTACCGAAGTGTTCATCTGCTCAAATTTAACATCGTGCTTGTATGCAAAATCTTCTGACATGAATGAATGCGATGCACCTGTATCAAATAAAACGGATGCTGGTACTGAATTTACGAGGAGTGTACCCATCACAGTAGCAGGCTGGTCTTGAGCTTCATTCAGATCAATGTGGTTGGCATGAACACGGCCATAAGACTTGGCATTGTTGTTGCGGGCCTGGTTGTTCCCACGGCCAGTTGCTGGAAGGGCCAGTTGATTCTGTTTCTGGTTGCATTCCCTAGCACGGTGCCCTGGTTGTCCGCACCTGAAACACAACCCATTCTCGGGGGTAGGAACAGGAGCTTGGGGTGGTGGAGCTGGAAGCCTCGGCTGCCTGGTTGGAGCAGCCGGCAGACGAGGTGCAGCATAAGACTGCCTTGGGGCAGGTGCAGTTGGACGGTACATGCTGTTCGGGATCCATATCTTACGCTTCTGCGAGGGCGGGCCCGAAGATGAGCCCGTGTCACGGTTGCGCCTTTGAGAGCTCTGGTGTTCTTGCAGACCAGTCTCGACATTGATGGCCTTGTTCACCAAGGTGGCGAAATCGGCAAAGTCATGCACTAGAAGTGTGAGCTTGATGTCAGCTTGAAGGCCTTCACGGAACTTCTCCTGTCTGCGAGCATCAGTTGCAATGTCTTCTTCAGCATAGCGGGATAAGTCCAGAAACTCCCGCTGATAAGCTTCAACAGTCTTGTTGCCTTGGGTGAGGTTGCGAAACTCACGCTTCTTCCTGTCCATGATTCCCTGAGGAATGAAGCGGGCACGGAAGGCAGCCTGAAAGTCTGGCCAGGAGATGATTGTCCCAACTGGCAGAGTACGCCTATGGCTGTCCCACCATTGAGCTGCGGGTCCCTTCAGGAAGAAGGAAGCAAAAGTGACATAGCTGGCAGGGGCTACATCAGCAGACTCCATCTCATAGGTGATGTCACGGAGCCAGTCATCAGCATCCAGCGGCTGGGTTGAGCTGCGGTACACACTTGGGTTGAGGCGTATGAAATCCTGCAGAGTTGTTGTGTTTGGATGCTGGTTCATATTGGGGCGAGGAAACTGAGCCATCATGTTTTCCATGAACTGGCGATTCATCTCAAGCTGTTGGATCATACCAGCCATGTACTCAGGCGGTGGTGGGAAGTTGCCACCACGACCACGACCAGCTGGTCTAACCATCCTGCTAATATATAACAGGGGTAGTTCAGTATTGAGAATTTGCATAGACAAGAGTCATTCATGATGAAACATGCATAATGAAAGGAGCACGACAGATACCACATAGATAGTCGGCATAACTTACAAAAGGGGTCGGACATAGAGTTCAGTACACAGAGTTCCGTACATAGACTAAGTCATCATAGGCGGCACGCAGGCTCGCGAGTGCATCTAAAACTAATGAGCAAGACTACATCAGTCCCAGGAGGTACTGTGAAGGTAGCTGTAACCTGACAGCTGGTAGTGAGGCAACGGATAGTCCTCCACGTCAGTGGCCTGGGGGCCGCGGATACTCTGGTGTAGAACCCGACGCTCAGGTGGCAGAAGAGGACCAAGTGCGGGAGAGTAGCCTCCCACCTCTGGCCATCCGACACCGTGGGGCATCACGGTCCTGGCTGGGTAGATCGCAGAACGCGGCAGCTGTCCAGACCGGACAAAGGGGTGCAACCGCGTCAGAGCCCTGTAAAGGTGCTGACGAGTGGTGTACAACTCGTGGCGAAGAGCTCTGTTAGCTCGGTCCAGCCCATCAGCATGCAGAACCAGGCGCTGATGGTGGAAAGGCTCTCGGGTGACGGTGGAGTAGGCGGCAGTGTAGTATCCCTCCGCACCAACGTCAGATGCGATAGGAATGTGCCTGAAAGGGGAAGTGTCCAATGCCTGGTACTCTCCACGAAGACGTGTCAGAGCAGCATGAGCCGCATCGTGGACTGCCATCTCGATGGTCACTCCAACACCATGAGCGGTGTGCAGCACGGTAGTGGACTCATACTCCCGAGAGTAGAGGTGGACGATGGCACGGTACTGCTCCTGGTTAAAGTCCTGGTACTCCTCGTAGACGGTGTACTCAGGGTGCCAGCGATAACCCAGATAGGTCATCATATCAGCTAGCACAGCAGGTGATCCTGAGGCACCAATGGCCGCAGTGTGGCGCACGACCTGCCTCGCGGGTTCCATCTGAAAACAAAGATGTTTCAATGGAGTCAAATGACAACACGGGCACTATTCAAAATGCTATCCTACAGAATAACTATGGCTTATCCAACTTTGGGGTGAACGTGGTAACGGGATCCTAATGTTAGAGTTAGTAAATTCGTTTAACCCGAGTAGAAAAGAGTTCAGAGTCCCAGAGCAAAGGTCGAGGAGTAAAAGATCCTAGTACCACCCGATGGCGACGTGGGCCCGTAAGGCTCACAGCCAAGTTAGTAAAAGTTTTTGTAATGTCTAGACTCGACTTCGGCCAAGGAGTGTGGAAGGGGGATTCCTACAGGCAGTCGGCTCTGATACCAACTTGTGACGCCCCCGATTCAATCGTACACTAATCATGCACGCAAATGTGTACGATCAAGATCAGGGACTCACGGGAAGATATCACAACACAACTCTACAAATAAAATAAGTCATACAAGCATCATAATACAAGCCAGGGGCCTCGAGGGCTCGAATACAAGTGCTCGATCATAGACGAGTCAGCGGAAGCAACAATATCTGAGTACAGACATAAGTTAAACAAGTTGCCTTAAGAAGGCTAGCACAAACTGGGATACAGATCGAAAGAGGCGCAGGCCTCCTGCCTGGGATCCTCCTAAACTACTCCAGGTCGTCGTCAGCGGGCAGCACGTAGTAGTAGGCACCTCCGGTGTAGTAGGGGTCGTCGTCGACGGTGGCGTCTGGCTCCTGGACTCCAGCATCTGGTTGCGACAACCAGAAAGAAAGGAAAGGGGGAAAAGGGGGAGAAAGCAACCGTGAGTACTCATCCAAAGTACTCGCAAGCAAGGAACTACACTACATATGCATGGGTATATGTGTAAGGAGGCCATATCAGTGGACTGAACTGCAGAATGCCAGAATAAGAGGGGGATAGCTAGTCTTATCGAAGACTACGCTTCTGGTCACCTTCGTCTTGCAACAGGCAGAAGAGGGTAGGTTGAAGTCCTCCAAGTAGCATCTCCAAGTAACATCTCATAGCATAATCCTACCCGGCGATCCCCTCCTCATATCCCTGAGGTAGAGCGACCACCGGTTGTATCTGGCACTTGGAAGGGTGTGTTTTATTAAGTATCCGGTTCTAGTTGTCATAAGGTCAAGGTACAACTCCAAGTCGTCCTGTTACCGAAGATCACGGCTATTCGAATAGATTAACTTCCCTGCAGGGGTGCACCACATAACCCAACACGCTCGATCCCATTTGGCCGGACACACTTTCCTGGGTCATGCCCGGCCTCGGAAGATCAACACGTCGCAGCCCCACCTAGGCTCAACAGAGAGGCCAGCACGCCGGTCTAAACCTAAGCGCACAGGGGTCTGGGCCCATCGCCCATAGCACACCTGCACGTTGCGTACGCGGCCGAAAGCAGACCTAGCCTAGTGGCGTTCCAGTCCAATTCGGCGCGCGCCGCTCCGTCGCTGACGTCTGAAGTGCTTCGGCTGATACCACGACGTCGGGATACCCATAACTACTCCCACGTAGATGGTTAGTGCGTATAGGCTCGTAGCCAGACTCAGATCAAATACCAAGATCTCGTTAAGCGTGTTAAGTGTCCGCGAACGCCGAACAGGGCCAGGCCCACCTCTCTCCTAGGCGGTCTCAACCTGCCCTGTCGCTCCGCCACAAAGATCCACACAGAGGGCCGTCGGGACAAAGGTCCTTTCAGCCCCCAATCCGTGAATCACTCGCGGGTACTCTTCGAGCTGACCCGACTTTAGTCACCATCTGTATAGTATGTATGTATGTATAGTATATACCCGTGATCACCTCCCGAGTGATCACGGCCCAATAGTATAGCAAGGCAGACTGACAAGAATGTAGGGCCAATGATGATAAACTAGCATCCTATACTAAGCATTTAGGATTGCAGGTAAGGTATCAACAGGTGTAGCAACAATGTCAGGCTATGCATCAGAATAGGATCAACAGAAAGCAGTAACATGCTACACTACTCTAATGCAAGCAGTATAGAGAAGAATAGGCGATATCTGGTGATCAAGGGGGGGGGCTTGCCTGGTTGCTCTGGCAAGAGAGAGGGGTCGTCAACTCCGTAGTCGAACTGGGCAGCAGCAGCGTCGGTCTCGTAGTCTACCGGAGAGAAGAGGGGGAAGAAACAATGAATACCAAGTAAACAGATGCATATCGATGCATGACATGTCAAGAAGCGATGCTAGGCGTGCCCTAACGTGGTATAAGGTGGTACTGGTCAAGGGGGAATCATCCGGGAAAGTATTCCCGGTGTTTCGTGTTTTCGGGCAGAGGAGCCGGAGGGGGAAAGTTGCGGGTTCGATAGGTTAGGGGGTGTGGTGGACGAACGGACTGCGTATCCGGAATCGTCTCGTCGTTCTGAGCAACTTTCATGTTGAAAATATTTTAATCCGAGTTACGGATTAAAAGATATGATTTTTAAAAGATTTTAACAATTTTGGAATTTAATTATTTATTTAATTAATTCGAAAAAAATGTATTTATGACGTCAGCATGATGTCATGCTGACGTCAGCAGTCAACAGGGGTTGACTGAGTCAACCCTGACATGTGGGTCCAGTGGGACCCACCTGTCATTCTCTAATTAAATTAATTAGGGTTTAGGTTAATCTAATTACAGTTTAATTAAACTTAACTAGTTAATTAATTTAATTAAACCGGATTAATTAACTTAATTAATTAATTAATTAATAATATTATTAAATCATTTTAATTTTATTAATTTTATTTATTGTTTTTATTTATTTTATTATTTATTATTTATTTATTTATATTTATTATTATTATTATTATTATTTTTTAATGTTCTGGGGCGAGGGCCCCGTTTGTCATAGGCACAGAGGCCTTGCGGGTCGGGCGCGGGTGCGGGCACGCGCCCATCAGGGCCACCAGGGGGGCGCCGGCGATAGCAGGGCACGGCGAGGCCGGCCGCCGGAGGCGACAGCGGTGAGGCCACGGCGGGACGGCGCCAGGGCGCGGCAGCAGAGGCGAGGACGCGGGGAGCAAGGGAGAGGGCGAGGCAGAGAGGCCTCAGCGGGGCGAGGCCGCGGTGGTGCGCGGGCGGCCGGAGCCGGCGACGGGGAGGCCAGGGGCGTCGGCGGCGTTCGGGAGGGGACTAGGGGGAGAGAGGGGACCGATGGGGGAGGGGAGTGCGGAGACGAGGCGCACCAGGACGCACGCGTGCCGTGGCCGCGGCGACGAGCGCCGGGCGCGCACGGTGGTGCGTTGAGCAGGGGAGGGGAGGAGAGGTCGGGGGCGGGACGGCGCCAGGGCGGCAGGGGGGAAGAGGCCCCGGCCGAACGGAGGAGGCGCGAGGGGAGGGGGGCACGCGGGCGCGGCCGTGCGGAACGAGGCCGGCACGGGCACGGCCGCCCGGGAAGGGATCGGCGACGACTAGCGCGAGCGCGCGAGGGAGAGAGAGGGAGCGAGGCGGGGCTCACTGAGGCCGTAGGGGGAATGGCAGCGTGCTCGGGGGAGGTCGAGGACGACCGGCGAGGAGGAGGGCGGGGAGGCGTCCGGCGGCGACGGGGCGGTGGCGTGGTCGCCCCGATCTCGATCCAGATCGGGGGAGTGAGGGGAGAGTGGGGATCGGGAGTGGGCTAGGGTTTCCGTCGTGGGGGATAAGGGGAGAGGGGTGGGGGCCGGCCAGGCCTGGTGGTGGCCCAGTTGGCCAGCTGGGCCGCGGTCCAGCAGGGGGGGGGGCTTCCCTCCTTTTTTTTTTTTGGTTTTCTGTTTCTCTTTCCTTTTGTATTTTCTTCTTTTATTTCTTTTCTGTTTAAATCATTTAATCCATTTAGCCATTTTATAAAATTATGCCTGTTGCACCATAATTACCTTTGTAATATTCGCCAACCACCGAACAATTTTATTTTAAATTTTTAAAACTTTTATTGTTTTCATCAATTTGAATTTTGAATTTGAACGGTTTCGAATTATTGCGAGGATAGCAACAGTAATCGGGATGACGTGCCATGATTAGCATGGGATTACTGTAGCAAGATTATCCGGGCGTTACACCATAGCAAGTACGTGATCACCGGTACGCATGGCGGGCTTCTTCCGGTGATCTGCCTCGCCTTTGAAATGCTTGCCTTTCTTTCGAAATTGATGGTTGGTAGGAAGAAATCAATGATGGCCCAGGTACACATTCTTCCTGTAGCTTCCGAGGTATATACTATCGGTGTCAAGTAAACAGTGCGTGCATGCGTGGTATCCCTTGTTTGTCTGTCCTGAAAGGTTACTGAGAGCGGGCCAATCGTTGATGGTCACAAACAGCAACGCCTTTAGGTCAAATTCCTCCTGTTTTTGCTCATCCCATGTACATACACCGTTTCCATTCCACAGCTGTAAAAGTTCTTCAACTAATGGCCTTAGGTACACATCAATGTCGTTGCCGGGTTGCTTAGGGCCTTGGATGAGAACTGGCATCACTACAAGAAATATGTCAACTAGTGACCTTCTGTCAGTGACCCTGGAAGAATTGGTCATAGATCTATGACCATTTCAGACCAATTGGTCAAAAGCTATTCGAGGGGCTCCAAACCCTAAACCATTGCGACCATTTTGGTCAGAAAGGTCGTAATTTACTTACACGAAAAGGTCATAAAGCAAACAGCGCTAGTCCGCTGCCTTATTTCTAGTTGTGAACAACCAATATAGATGGTCATAGCCTTGTAAATTGTGGTGGATTGCTATGACTAGGCGCCACCTCATCAGTTTTGCCTATGTGTCATGTCCATGTGGCAGTTTTATCCCTAGGTTGTTAAGCAAACCTATATTTTTGTCATTCCCAAAATTCCCAAAAAAATCTCATAAATTCTTTGGGTCATATCTTCGTCAAATATGTAAAAACATTCCTTGCCTAGTTCAAAAATAATTCGAAAATATTCATTTTCCTATTATGTTCAGAGCAGCACTTTGTGAAGGAAGTACCACTTTGGCATGTCCAAATGGTATCCATTTTCTACAGTGCTTTCCTATGCCCAAATAACCATCCTCCACCAAATGCCACCTCAATCCATTGATTATTTTGAGCCCAACTTCAACATTTGTATTTATGTCCAGTGTGGTAGTTTGTAAAGCCAGTACAACCTAGGCTCCTCCTTTTGAGGTGAAAATTTGTGAAGACGGTCTTCTTAGTAACTCATCATCCTCAGCCAAAACTCACGCCCATTAGCCATGTGCATTTCCTGTACCGCAAATCAAACACTTGGCTGCTTATTCATGTTTGAGCATCGATCGGTCTCCTCGTGAGAATCTTATGTTGTGATTTTCTTCCTAGCACCTACCTGGGGAGTGCCCAACCCACTAGACATGCCTAGTGGGCCCAGAACACATGGCAACGCCACGGTCACACGGTGACCATGCGGCGGGCATGCGAGCTTACGCGCTCTAGAGTTGGGGCCCTCGGCCACCGTCCAAACCTCGATGTCTCACCATCAAACCATGTATTTCTGATTAAATAGATACTTATTTACCTAGAAATGATTTTTGGAAAAAATAAAGAGCAAACTATGAGGCAGCTGCAGTTCAACTTGACCCGCTTCCAGCTGAATCGGCCGAAATTTGTCTTTCTCACGAGAGGTGTATCAAAACTTTTTGCACCCAACCATTTTGTCTATTGTGCATTATATATGGCCTAGTATTTTATATAATTGATTTGGTCTATTTTTTCAACAATTATTTGGTAGGTCCTTCACAAAAAAACCTCCTTTTGTGCACTCGGAAAATGAAAAATGAATTTTCCGTGCAGAGAAAATGAAAACTTCCTTAGGAAACATTGTTTGGAATTCCAAGATGTACCCTTGTGCACAATATGAGATCATTTGAACAAACTATGCCATGAATGTGGCCATAAGATTGATCATTTGGCTTGAAAGCCATGAATCTTCACGCATGATAGCTCATTTCCGAGAACACTTTTTTAAAATAATTACCGTATTGCAAGTTTATTATTTTTTCCTGGAAACTTGGTCACATATAATCACACAATGTGAAGGTTTTCCAATTTTTTGATTTTTGTTGAATTTTTTATGCCCGTTTGAAAATGCGGTCAAAATGGTGGGCTTGATCGTTCCTAGCTAGTGGTTGAATCTTGGAATTTTTTTGGTGTTTCTATGATTAAATAGATACTTATGTACCTAGAAATGATTTTTGGAAAAAATAAAGAGCAAACTATGAGGCAGCTACAGTTCAAATTTGACCCGTTTCCAACTGAATCGATGGCAATTTGTCTTTTTCATCAGAGGTAGATCAAAACCTTTTTCACCCAACCATTTTGTCAATTGTGCATTATATATGGCCTAGTATTTTATAAAAATGATTTGGTCCAATTTTGCAACAATTATTTGGTAGTTCCTTCACAAAAAAAAAACCTTCTTAGGCAACATTGTTAATTATTTGTCAATTATTTGGTAGTTCCTTCACAATTGGGCACTCGGAAAATCAAAAATGAATTTTCCGTGCAATGAAAGTGAAAACTCCCTTAGGCAACATTGTTTGGAATTCCAAGATGCACCCTTGTGCATAATATGAGATCATTTCAACAAACTATGCCATGAATGTGGCCATAAGATTGATCATTTGGCTTGAAAGCCATGAATCTTCACGCTTGATAGCTCATATCTGAGAACATTTTTTTAAAATAATTACCGTATTACAAGTTTATTATTTTTCCTGGAAACTTGGTCACATATAATGACACAATGCGAAGGTTTTCCAATTTTTTGTTTTATTTTGAATTTTTATGCCCGTTTCAAAATGCGGTCAAAACGGCGGGCTTCACTGTTCCTAGCTAGTGGTTGATTCTAGGAAAACTTTTGGTGTTATCTAATTAAACAGATCATTTTGTACCTAAAAATGTTTTTTGGGAAAATAAAGAGCAAACTATGAGGCAACTGCAGTTCAAATTTTTGACCCACTTCCAGCTGAATGGGCGGGAATTTGTCTTTTTCACGAGTGGTTGATCAAAACTTTTGACACCCAACCATTTGGTCAATTATACATTAAATATGGCCTAAAATTTTATAAAATTTATTTGGTCCAAATTTGCAACAAATATTTGCTAGGTTCTTCACAAAAAACTCATTTTGAACACTCGAAAAATGGACGAGAGTTGGACGAAAAACTTTTAAGAGGGAACCATTTGGTCCATTTGTACATAAAACATGGTCGAGTATTTTTGAAAATTGTTGCAATCCAATTTTATAACTAATATTTGATAGGTTCTTCACATAGGTGAAAACAAAGAAGAGAAACAAAAAGACAAAAACACATATACATAAGTTTAATTTTCATTGGTGGAGATGTTTGGGCCATGGATTGATGACATGGCACACACCCATCCATCCATCCATCCATACACCCACCCACCCGCAGCCCAAACCCTAACTCCACTCCTCCCGTCCCCTCTCCCCTCTCCCCCGATTCAGATCCAGTCCTCGCCACCGCCACCTACCTCAAGCCGATCCCGCCACCCGCGCCCGCGCGCCACCACCCACTCCGCTCCTCCTCGCCTCTGGAGGACGCCCGCTCTTCCTCCACCCGTCGACCCACCCCGTCCCGAAGGCCTCACTCACCGCCTTCCACCGCAGGGCCGCTGCGCTCATCCCACCCTCGGCGCCGCGCCTCCACCACCATCTCCGTTGGCTACTCGCCGACGCCTCCGCCCCTTCCCCATCCAGCGGCGATCCGGCGGTGCCCTACCTCCTCCGTGGGCCGCTCGGGAACGAGCACTAGAAGGACCTGGTGGTCGCCGTCCGGGACGGCGTGCTCATCCCGCGGCCCGAGACGGAGGCCGTCGTAGACATGGTCGCCACCACCGACTGCGAGCGGGCGTCCTGGTCCTATCCCTCGTCGTCCTCGGCATTTGGTACTTCGACTTCGAGTTTTGCCCGGTGATTTGGTGGTTGTGTTTATTCTTTGTTGATTCCTTTTGCAGATTTAGATCAACGAGGCATGGAAGATCAGGCCGGCCGTGCACGACACCATCCTCCCCAAGGGCAAGGCTCAAGCCAAGTGAGTGCTCTCTCCCTCTCCATGCCCTGCCACAAGTTTCTGAATGTGCTTGCGTGGTGATAATGTGGAGCCTGTGTCCATTTCTCTCTGGAGATGGGGTTTTCCTTGTGTGTTTAAACCGTGTGGTGTTAGCTTTACGTCATCTGTTAATGGTTTACATTAGGGGCTTTTGCAAGGTACCAGGTGGCTGTGTGTATGGACAGCTTAACTTCATCTGTTTATGAAATTTCTTATAGGCTAGATAGCAATGTAGTCTCCGTCATCTTGCTTGCTACCAAACAGCTTAACTTCGTCTGTTTATGAAATTTCTTAGAGGCTAGATAGCAATGTCAGTCTCTGTCAGCTTGCTTACTACCAATTGGTGTGTTCTGCATTGCACTTTATTGAGTTTATGATGATATGTGATTTTTTCAGAAGTTTCTACAAGTTTCTGAACGTGTTTGCGTGGTGATGATGGAGAGTTGGTGTCCATTTCTCTGTGGAAATGGAATTTTCTTTGTGTGTTTAGACCGTGTGGTGTTAGTCTGATGGCTTAGATTAGAGGCTGTTGCAAGGTGCCCAAGTGGTCCTATGAACAACTTAACTTTGTATGTTTATGAAATTTCTTAAGATGCCTAACAACACTGTCAGCCTGTTAGCTTGCTTGGTAACTATTGCTGTGTGCACCATTGTGCACTACTGATTTTACAATGACCAACGGCACTCATATTTAATGCCATGGCGTCAGGGGTGTCCACGAGCATGGTGCGCCGCGGGGAACTCCCCTTCCACTGCCGGAGCTCCTCCTCTCTGTTCCGCGTTGTTCCTTGCCATGTGATTGAATTGAATCTGATCCCCTTTTTCTGTTGTGTGTGCTTGCAGGGACGCTGTGGCTCATGGGGGTCACGGGATCCATCGCCTACAACTGGTCCAGGCCCGGCATGAAGACCAGCGTCAAGCTCATCCACGACAGGTTCGTTTCCTCCGTCTGGTGGGAGCTATTGTCAATTGTGCATTTCGTCTCTGTTGATTGTGTCCAGTCCCGAGTTGGACAATATACGTGGCCATGGTCGGAGCTGACTGATACTTGTTTTATTGCTCCCATCCCTAGCTAATTTTGTTTGTAAGTTCAAATCGGTTTAGCTCCATCAGCAATGCCTGTGGAGTTGTGGTTGTGGTTGGTACGGACTAACTAATGGATTAGTGGGTAGCTATGGTGTGCCCTGCACTGTTGATATTCGATGTAATTTTAGAACTACTGTAACTTACTATTAGTAGGTTGTAGTCAGACATGCAAGAGGGTGTGTAGTAGTTTGAATCGAATGTTATTGGTACATTAGGTAGCTCTATCTTATGCGGAATGGCATGACTTCTTCACCTTTTGCGACATGTTATTACAAACCTTGTTGGAGTGTGTTCTGTCAAGATTTTTCTGTCAGGTTACTAGCAGTGTAGTCCGTTGCACTCTCAACGTCTTCTCCCCAGCTGAAATGCATTTACACCCCATGCATTAGATTTATTTCCCCGACAAATGTATTATGTGTTCGCAACTTGAAAACAGCATGACAAATTGCAAGTATATGACATGATGCACACAACCACAAATCTCCTCTCTGTAATGGAAACTGTCAGACTAAATAGATCATGTTCAGTGTTTATTGTGTGTGTTTTCTACACACACACATGGTCCTTCCTTTTAAATCTCCTCTGCTGCTTACTGACATAGTACTACACACGTACAGTAGTTGAGTAGTTTCAGACCTACAAGACACACAAACTGAATGAATTAATGTGTTTATGCCATGGAATTTACTTTACTTAAAGATGTTACTGTTGTGTCATAGAAAATTTGATTTATATTTTTGCTGCTAGTGTCCATTTAGCAGTTTTTTTATCATGTTTCTACCAAGATGCTTTAGCCATTTGTTTGTTTTCCTGCAGCGAAGTGCGGCTGGATCGCGGCTGGACGACCGAGGCTGCTATTCTGCCTTGATGTGCACATAAAGAGTTCCTGGACCTGACATGAAGAAGGATACCTGTGGCTGCAAGCCAACAATATCTGAAGACAGGTGCTGCTTGTCTATGCTCTCAGCATAGCTATAGGCTGCCATGTCTTTTTCACTTTCCTTTTCGCTTTGTGTAATGCTAACTTGATGGTCAGCCTATAGTTATGCGAAGAACATCGGCAAGCAGCACCTATCTTCAGACATACAATGCCATGTCTTGTTCCATTAATCACCTAGTGCTCCTGTTAGTGACATTCATCTAGTATTTTATTTTGCAAAGCATGCAATGGTTTGGAGTACTTGATCATGGCCTGATGGAACCTACATGTCGTTACTACAATAGCTAGAAGCAATCCATTTTATTAAAAGCATTCTGGTTTGCATTTGGTCATGGCATCACCTTGCTATTCTGTTTGTTTTAAATCTGGTTACAAGTTTGCTATTTTCCATAACCATTATCTTACATTTTTGGCATTGAGCATTGGTGGATCTCAACAGCTATATGATGAATACACATCATGATATATACTTGATGAATCTGCCTGCTACATCTCAACTTGTGTATCTGTTTTGGTATCTCTTGCACTGTGTATCTGTTTTCTTGTATGAGTGGGTATCTCATTTAGTGTTATCATTCTAAATAAATGTCATTTTCTTGAATGGTCTATTCATAATATATTTTTCATGTCAAGTTTCGCCAGTGCGAGGCAAGCAACCGAGGTGGTTGCTGCTGTGACTGAAGATTAGAAGAAGCTTGGAGATGTGCACAATAGTTTTGGTGCCTCTGTATTTGTTTCTGATTGTATGTACACTTGATGGATCATGCAGATGTGCTGTTCTGAGTTTCATAGAGTGATTATTGGATTTGGTCATTTAATTGTGAGAATTATTGATTGTTTGCTGTTGAAATGTGTAAAATTGAAATCTGTGAATGAAAAAGGTTGAATGTTCGTCTATTGGATCGAATAATATTTGGGCTCTAAAAAGGCTATGGCCCAAACAATAGTGGACTGGAATATTGTGCATTTATGAAAACAAAAACAAAAGGCTGAATGAAACGGAATGCAAAATGGCCTAAGCCCAGAAAATAAAAAGGCCGAATTGTAGGGCTTGGCCCATGAACCTGACCAAAAATTGACAGAAAAAAACACAAATAGGCCAAATTGTTGGGCTCGGCCCATGTAGAAAATCGAATTGGACCAGGCTGAATCTTGTGCCACATCAGCTTGCTACGCTGGATGCCTACGTGGCTTGGGGAGGTTGCTAGTGACTAAAACGCCACAATGGACATATTTTGGTCATAAACGTGTTTGACCATTCCAGAAGAAAGGTCGCTATAGTCAGTTAACGACCGTCAGCTTTTGAGCTTCTGTTTTTGGTCAAAAAAAGGTCGCAAATGAAAACCAATGACCTTTCAGTGACCAATAGTCAAGGTCACAAGTTGACATATTTCTTGTAGTGCATCATAATGAACTTCCGCTTCATGCACATCCAAGGAGGAAGGTTATACATACATAGAGTCACGGGCCAGGTGTTGTGATTGCTGCTCTGCTCCCCGAAAGGATTAATGCCATCCGCGCTTAAAGCAAACCATACGTTCCTTGGGTCACTTGCAAACTCATTCCAATACTTTCTCTCGATTTTTCTCCACTGTGACCTGTCAGCAGGTGCTCTCAACTTCCCGTCCTTCTTACGATCCTCACTGTGCCATCGCATCAACTTGGCATGCTCTCCGTTTCTGAACAGCCGTTTCAACCATGGTATTATAGGAGCATACCACATCACCTTCGCAGGAACCCTCTTCCTGGGGGATCGCCGTCAACATCACCAGGGTCATCTCGTCTGATCTTATATTGTAATGCACCGCATACCGGGCATGCGTTCAGATCCTTGTACGCACAGCGGTATAGGATGCAGTCATTAGGGCATGCATGTATCTTCTGCACCTCCAATCCTAGAGGGCATACGACCTTCTTTGTTGCGTATGTACTGTCGGGCAATTCGTTATCCTTTGGAAGCTTCTTCTTCAATATTTTCAGTAGCTTCTCAAATCCTTTGTTAGGCACAACATTCTCTGCCTTCCACTGCAGCAATTCCAGTACGGTACCGAGCTTTGTGTTGCCATCTTCGCAATTGGGGTACAACCCTTTTTTGTGGTCCTCTAACATGCGATCGAACTTCAGCTTCTCCTTTTGACTTTCGCATTGCGTCCTTGCATCGACAATGACCCGGCGGAGATCATCATCATCGTGCACATCGTCTGGTTCCTCTTGATCTTCAGCAGCTTCGCCCGTTGCAACATCATCGTGCACATCGTCTGGTTCCTCTTGATGTTCAGTAGCATCACCATATTCAGGGGGCACATAGTTGTCATCGTACTCTTCTTCTTCGCCGTCTTCCATCATAACCCCTATTTCTCCGTGCCTCGTCCAAACATTATAGTGTGGCATGAAACCCTTGTAAAGCAGGTGGGTGTGAAGGATTTTCCAGTCAGAGTAAGACTTCGTATTCCCACAAGTAGGGCATGGACAACAAATAAAACCATTCTGCTTGTTTGCCTCATCATCACATTAAAACCGAAGTACATACATAGTTCTCATCTAACAACATAAAGCTCTGCAAAGCATCTAAATTAATTAAACCATACATTGAAACTATGTAAAACATTTCAATGCGAAAACAAATGCGATCATAATCGCAACCAATGTAACAACTGATCCAACGGCATAATGATACCAAGCCTCGGTATGAATGGCATATTTTCTAATCTTTCTAGTCTTCAAGCGCATTGCAATCATCTTGATCTTGTGACCATCGACGACATCCGCAACATGCAACTCCAATATCATCTTCTCCTCCTCAATTTTTCTTATTTTTTCCTTCAAGAAATTGTTTTCTTCTTCAACTAAATTTAACCTCTCGACAATAGGGTCGGTTGGAATTTCCGGTTCAACAACCTCGTAGATAAAGAAAATCTATGTCACGTTTGTTGGCATAATTGTCATAAACAATAAATGAACCAATAGTTATGAAAAGATAATATATACCACATCCGAATCATAGACAGGACGAGGGCCGACGGGGGCGGATACCAAAACCATCGCACTATATAAGATGCAATAATAAAAGTAAGAAAATTATACAAGTATCTATATAAACATACAAGTAAGAATTTTTTTTCCTTTCAGAAAGAAGATAAGAACAAGAGGCTCACCACGGTGGTGCCGGCGACAAGATCGGCGCGGGCGATTGACGGCGGTGAAGACGGGGACGGGACGTGACGGACCACTAAACCTAGACAAATATTGAGGAAAATGGAGCTTGGGGGTCGAGCTTGGAGAGGAGAAAGCTTAAGTAGTGTGGCTCGGGCATTCCATCGAACACCTCGTGTGCATAGGAGGTGAGCTAGAGCACCACAAAGCTCTCTCCTCGCCAGCCAGGAAAAACAGAGTAGTGGGAGTGCTTTGCTCGCGGGCGAGGGGTATATATAGGCAATTAATTGGTCCTGGTTCGTGGCACGAACCGGGACTAAAGGGCAGCCTTTGGTCCCGGTTCAGGCCACCAACCGGGACCAATGGTGGTGGGCCAGGAGCGAGGCACATTGGTCCTGGTTCGTCCCACCAACCGGGACCAAAAGGTCCAGACGAACCGGGACCAATGGCCCACATGGCCCGGCCGTCCCTCGGGGCTCACGAACCGGGTCCAATGCCCCCATGGGTCCCAGTTCTGGATTGAATCGGGACTAATGGGCTGACCTGGCCTGGACCATTGCCCCCTTTTCTACTAGTGATATGGGAACTTGACTACGGACATAATTTTAAGGTCCCTTTGTTTAAGTGCAAATGGGTCAATCTGTCAGGAGGCGGGGTACAGGTAGACCCACAGTACGGAATGACAATAGTGGATCTGAAAAATCTTGTGTACACTGACGAACCATTCGTCCTAGCCAATGATGTGGCACAGGTTATCGATGTGAAGGACATGTCTACCAGATCGAGAAAAAGAAAAGATAAGGAAGCGAATATATCATACGATGAGCCAAAGCGCCACATAGTTCTTTCAGGAAAAAGGGACATCGTGGGAGTGGAGGGTAAGATAGACATGTCTGAAGATTATGAAAAGTTTCATGAAATTCCTCCCTTCAAAGTCAAGGCTGACCCCAGCATCCTGATAAACGATGAAGATTATCCATGGTTACGATGCAATAAGCAAATGACACAAGCGAAGAAAAAGTGAAGACTTTCTCCCGCAACTATTACACTACTAGGAAAAGGGCTATAGATGATATGGCCACTAATGGCGCACCAGACATGTGGTGCGCCATTACTATATACTAATGGCGCACCACATGGTGCGCCATTAGTAATATATTACTAATGGCGCACCTGGTGCCTGGTGCGCTATTAGTAGTTTTGAAAAAAAAAATTGTTACTAATGGCGCAACGTTGTATAGTGCGCCATTACTAGTTGACATAGTAATGGCGCACCAAACCCACCGTGCGCCATTTGTAGTTTTGAAAAAAAAATAAAAAAAAATTGTTAGTAATGCCGAGACCCACCTCCCCTCTCCCGTCGCCCCCCTCCCCTCGCCGCCCCCTTGCCCCACCTTCCCTCGCCCCGTCGCCCCACCTCCCCTCGCCCCGTCGCCCCCTCCCCTCGCCGCCGCCTTGCCCCACCACCCGCCGCCGCATCCGCCACCCGCCGCCGCCACCGCCACCCGCCACCGCCGCCGAGCACCCCCCGCACCATCTCCCCCGCTCCACCAGCCGCCGCCGCCACCCCCCCCCCCCCCGCACCCTCCCCCACTCCACCGCCGCCGACGACCCACCGCACCCTCCCCCGCTCCACTGGTCGCCGCCGCCGACCCCCGGCCCGCACCCTCCCCCACTCCACCGCAACCGACGACCCCCCGCACCCTCTCCCCTGCACCCTCCCCGACCCGCTCCACCGTCACAAATGAATGCAACTAAAATTGCAAAAAAAAATTTGATTATACTTTCAAATAACAAATTTGATGATATTTTCAAATAATAAATTTGATGATATTTTTTCATATTCATAAATATTTTCAAATAATAAATTTGATGATATTTTTTAAAAAATTATTACTATTTTTATAAAAAAATTACTGTTATGATTTAAACAAGCTTGAACATATTCAAACAGCATTTTAAAAGCATAAAAACAAAAATTGGGGAGCTTGGGAATCGAAGCCAGGACCTCCTAGTGTGTGTGTTGCATGCTCACCAGTCAGGCTAGTGGGCTCGTTCTAATGGAGATAGGGTTAGGTGGGATATAACCTGACCAGTCGGGCTAGTAAATAAAACAAAATTCTAATGGCGCACTAGGGGGAGGTGCGCCATTAGAACCCTCCCCCCACTCCACCTATTCCCCTCTCACTGTGGCCTCCCTCCCTCCCTCACCAGATCCCCCACTCGACCCAACCGTACGCCGCCGCCCCCTTGCTCCGCCCCCTCCGTCCACCGCACCTGCACGTCGTCGGCGCCGCCGCCGCCGCTGTGGTCTTGCGCTGCCCCGACGCCGCCGCCCCGACCCCCGCGAGACTCCACCCCCGCCGCCCCCGCGCCCCCCGAACGGGATCGGCCGAGCGCGCGCCGCCTGCTCCTCTCCTTTCCTCCTCCCTCCGACGAGCGAGGGCCTCCTCCGGCCACTGCAGCAGCCGGCGAGCGCGGCCCCGACGCGCCCACCCCGCCTGCCCCTGCCGTCCTCCGCCACCGGCCCCTTCTCTCCTTCGACCGCGGCGAGCGAGGACCCGGACGAGCTCAGACCCCGACCCCGACCCCTTCGCCGACCCCGACCCCGACCCCTCCGGCGACCAGGTACCTCTCCTCCTTCCTCCTTCCTCCCTAGGTTAAAGGAGATTCAAACAGGGTAGTCCATGGATTCAAACTAGCTAAAGGAGATTCAAACTGCCGAACCTTTAGGTTAACAACTCAACACAAACCAATCCCTGAAAGCAAAAACTCAACACAAACCAAGTGCATCATTTTTGTGACTGTTTTCATGTTTCCAGAACCAATATTTTTGTGCCAACAATCAGTTTACTCCCTCATGCCAACAACCACTCATTTCTCAGTTAACTCCTTATAGTTCAGATCATATTTTGATTGTCAACAATAGTGGACTTTTAAGGCTTTTTTAGAGGCAATACTAGTGGATATTAGGCCTTTTCACAGGCAATAATAGTGGAATTTTAGGCTTTTTTAGGAGTGTCTTCCATGCTGGCCTACAGTGACGAATTAGTCAGAATTGTGTATGATTGTGCCTAAAGTAGATAATCTAAAGATACATACAAAATAATTAGGGGGGCATGTGTGAATCTAAAGTATATTGTCAACTTCCAACATTTGCTCTGTTGTCCATGTGGTTGAAGAAATGAAGTTGAGTGTGTCATTCTTGCTATGGTCATGTAAGAGAAATGCTCTGCCTTGCTAATTTTATCGTGAGATTTGGGGTAATCAGCTAGTTCTGGTCAAAGCAAGTGGTTTTCCTGAGCTATGCCTTGGTTACAAAATGATGCATGATGGTTTGTTCAGAAGAGGAATAATCCCAGGATAGCACATATCATGGGGTCAAACCTGGGACCCCTATTGTAATTTGATTTTGATTATTAATTTTTCTATGAGCAGATGAATCACAGTGTTTGTGTTGTAATGAAACTTGAGCTGAAATAGAACTTGACAGCCTGTACAGTGAATATATGCAGTTAATATACAGTCATTGTAATTTTTGGGAGTAATTTTTGGTGTCAAATCACTCAAGCAGTAACTGAATTTTCAAACTGGACTTGAGAGATGAACTGAGACCATACATACCTTGTTTAACCAAAGGTTTGTCTGTGGACATTCCTCTTTGTGGTTATCATGATGGGACTGCAGATGAGCTTACTCTGTAACTGAACAAGTTAGTTGATTGCCTTGTTAGGATTTGGTCTTCTGAATTGTTAGTGCTAATCCCCAAATGTATTGATAGATAACACTTGTTCAAGCAACCTTATTAATATGAGGTGTTTGTATAGGTCTTTCCTTTTAAGCGTGGTACCTTTTTGTTTTGCTAATGTGTACTAGGTGCTCCCATCTTCTGTGTCATTGTTACCCTAACTTATAGTCCAGTACAATTGGACTTTCAGTACAACCTATTATCATTCCTATTTATTTTTATTTATTGTGCTTGTTGTCCAGCTTACTCTCTGTTACTTTGCCCACTACTTTCACAATGAGAGATTTTGCTTGGATAAACTTGATATAGAGTGGTTATTTTCCTGCATGTTTTATGATTTGTTGTAAGGGTACTAATTGGTCTCTTCTGCTGTTTATCAGAGATGGGGGGAAGCAGCCACCGCCGCTCTGCCACATCGCAGTACGAGTTGGATGCTTTCGAGTTCTTCAGTATCATCCATGACACAGGTATATAAACGAGAGATCTCCCCTTCACCCATCTCATTATGATATCTGTTGTTTGCTACATCACTCATTGTCCCAAACTGCAGAGGCTGCCCGACAGTTTTATGAACATGCTGGGTGAGGATCCGCCAAATAATGGGAAGCTGCGACAGGCCGGCAGCGGGTTACGCAGGCTGTGGGATGTGGAGTTGGTGATCAAGAAGGGCCACATGTACTTGTATCGTGGGTGGGAGAGGTTCTACCATGCCTACAACCTGCGGCTGGGGTACTTCCTTCTCTTCAGGTACGACGACGACGCCACCATGCTCATCGTGAAGGTGTTCAACGCGACTATGTGTCACATGCGCTACGCTGACGATGATGATGCCAGTACGTTCTACCTCTTCTTATTCCTCTACATTTGGCTTTGTCTCACATCGATTGTTAACGGTCATTGTTGCATTTGGACAGGTAATGGGAGCAGCAGCAGCGGCACTAGCTACAGTCAAAGCAGCAGCGATTACGGATGTAGCAAAAGCAACAATGATTCTGGCTTTAGCGAAAGCAGCAGCGATTCTGGCAGCAGCAAAGACAACAAGAAGGATGATCCGGACTGGAGTGGGGGAGAAGAGGAGCAAAGTGGGGATGAGGAGCTGCAGGATGACGATGGGCATCCGGCTGAGAATGACCTAGCATTGGTGGTGGCTGACCATGGGCAAGAGATGGTGGTGGCTGACCATGGGCAAGAGATGGTGGTGGATGAGGATGACCTAGCGATGGTCGTGCCCGTCCTGCCTGAAGGAGGCCTCGCGATGGTGGTGGTGCCTGACAATGACCACGCACCAGTGGTGGCAGCGGCGATCCCATAGCTGGGCGACATGACCATGCCAATTGTGGTAGAAGACTACATCCCACAACTGCCTCCACCGCCTCGCCGCTCTTGGCGCATCAGGCTGGGGAGGGAGAAGGAGAAGAACAATGAGAACTGAACTATGTCAGGTATGGCAGATCTCCAAAATGATATATATATATATATATATACTTAGTTTCTATGTTATCTCTAATATGCTTAGTTTCCTATAGGTTAGCACCAAAATTACTTATGTTAGCACAAAATGATCAAGTTTACATAATAAGCTTATAGTCTTCTTCTTATTCTTCTTCTTTTCCAAAATGACATATGTTAGCTTCATTTTACCTAAGTTGGCTCAAATATGCTAACTTAGAGCTAATATGCTTAGTTTCCTATAGGTTAGCTCCAAAATTACTTATGTTAGCACAAATGATCAAGTTTACATAATAAGCTTATAGTCTTCTTCTTATTCTTATTCTTTTCCAAAATGACATATGTTAGCTTCATTTTACCTAAGTTGGCTCTAATATGCTAACTTAGAGCTTATATGCTTAGTTTCCTATAGGTTAGCTCCAAAATTACTTATGTCAGCACAAAATGATCAAGTTTACATAATAAGCTTATAGTCTTCTTCTTATTCTTCTTCTTTTCCAAAATGATATATGTTAGCTTCATTTTACCTAAGTTGGCTCTAATATGCTAACTTAGAGCTTATATGCTTAGTTTCCTATAGGTTAGCTCCAAAATTACTTATGTTAGCACAAAATGATCAAGTTTACATAATAAGCTTATAGTCTTCTTCTTATTCTTATTCTTTTCCAAAATGACATATGTTAGCTTCATTTTACCTAAGTTGGCTCTAATATGCTAACTTAGAGCTTATATGCTTAGTTTCCTATAGGTTAGCTCCAGAATTACTTATGTTAGCACAAAATGATCATGTTTACATAATAATCTTATAGTCTTCTTCTTATTCTTCTTCTTTTCCAAAATGACATATGCTAGCTTCATTTTACCTAAGTTGGCTCTAATATGCTAACTTAGAGCTTATATGCTTAGTTTCCTATAGGTTAGCTCCAAAATAATTTATGTTAGCACAAAATGATCAAGTTTACATAATAAGCTTGTAGTCTTCTTCTTATTCTTCTTCTTTTCGAAAATGACATATGTTAGCTTCATTCTACCTAAGTTGGCTCTAATATGCTAACTTAGAGCTTATATGCTTAGTTTCCTATAGGTTAGCTCCAAAATTAGTTATGTTAGCACAAAATGATCAAGTTTACATAATAAGCTTATAGTATTCTTCTTATTCTTCTTCTTTTCCAAAATGACATATGTTAGCTTCATTTTACCTATGTTGGCTCTTATATGCTAACTTAGAGCTTATATGCTTAGCTTCCTATAGGTTCGCTCCAAAATTACTTATGTTAGCACAAAATGATCAAGTTTACATAATAAGCTTATAGTCTTCTGCTTATTCTTCTTATTCTTCTTCTTATTCTTCTTCTAGTATTCTTCTAGTGTTCTTCTTCTTCTAATATTCTTCTAGTCTTCTTCTTCTTCTTCTCTTCTTCTTCTTCTTCTTCTTCTAACTTCTTGTTTATCATTTTGCAGATTTGATTTAATTCACGGAAGCTTGCATGGATGGAGTGCTTCTTTTCCATTTGTGTTTTTATTTGGTACCAATGTGAAACTTTTGTGAATTGATGGATAACGGTGTTGGATGAACAATGCGAAACTTTTGTAATATGTAACGATGGAACTATGTGTTGGCTATGTATGTATATATGATGAAACTTGTGTGTTGGATATGATTGTTATATGGATGCTTGTTGTATGTATATGTGTTGGATATCTCATATGTGAAATAGTGACCTGAGATTAAGAAAAAACGAAAAAAAATAAAAAAAATTGTTACTAATGGCGCACTTTCATGTGGTGCGCCATTACACTACTAGGGAAAAGCCTAGCAGCGGCGCGGGTTTTGGGCTTATTAGTAGCGCGGGGGCCGGCGCTACTAATAAGGCGCTACAACTAACTTGGTGTCACCCGCGCTACTACTACGTCCTTTAGTAGTAGCGTGGGTAAAAACCCGCGCTACTACTACCAGCGCGGGTTTTTTTTGAATTTTTTCGAAAAAATATTTTGATTTTTTCCCTAATTTTCAAATTTCTTAATTATTTTAACCTCAAATCTCTAATCACCCCTCATCGCTGCTCAATTTAATCTCTAATCACCCCTCAACAATCCAAATCATCTAACTTCCCGGATGGTCACCCATCCTCTCACTACTCCAGCCTGAGCATGCTTAACTTCCTGGTTCTATTCTCCCTCGCTTCCAAGTCTGCACTTGTTGTTTTCCTGACAATAGTAAGATGTCAATCCTATTAACCTCAGGAATTTAGCTTGAGCATGAAGTCACACATTTCACTATTTGAGTTTGAAACTATTGTTCTAAAAAATTAGTAACACTAATATTTCTTGAATAATTAGTTTGACCACAGTTTGACCACAGTTTAACCATAGTTTGCCCATAGTTTGACCAGATTTGACCAAAATTCAAAAAAACTAAAATAATTATTTAGTAACACTAATATTCTATAATAATTAGTTTGACCATTGTTTGACCATAGTTTGACCACACAGTTTGAATTTTTTTCGATTTTTTCCACTCTAGATCTTAAAAGCCCCGTAACTTTTTTTCTGTTGGGTTTTTGAGGATTTTCAAAATGTTTAACGGGGTTTTCGAGTAGATGATTTTTCATATAAAAAACTTTTTCATCCGAGTTAGTATGCAAAAGTTATGCCCATTTTTACAAATTCTCGAGAGATTTTGCAAATAAAGTCGAAATTCATATTTGCAAATTTTCCCAACAACTAGACCACATATCACATGGGAAACTTAGTTTCTTTTATTTTTTGACATTTTCATCATTTTCTTTTATTTTTTTAAAACTGAAAAGGCGATCTAGGGGGGGCGGGGGGGGGGGTAGAGTTTGCAAATGGGACCTTTAGTAGCAGCGCGGTTTTTACCCCCTCGCTACTACTATGGCACCACTTAGTAGTAGCGAGGCCTAAAAACCAACGCTACTGCTAGCAAACTTAGTAGTAGCGAGGTTTTAAAAACCCGCGCTACTACTATGGCATGTCCCGGGGGGCACGGTAGAGACCGCTTAGTAGTAGCGAGGGTTAAAAACCCGCGCTACTGCTATAAACTTAGTAGTAGCGAGGTTTAAAAACCTGCGCTACTGGTAAGTAGCAGTAGCGAGGGTTTTTAACCCTTGCTACTAGTAACTTTCTGTGTATAGGCTTTTCCCTAGTAGTGTTAGTATACCAGATACTAGTGACGCACCACACAAGACACTAATGGCGCACTGTGATAATCACACTAATGGCGCACTGTGGGCAATACTAACAGAAAGTTTATAATTTTTCTAAAACTAAAAGCAAAAAAGAATTAAAAAATAGAGAAAAAAGAAAAGAAAATAAATAATGCAGAAAACAAAACAAAAAAAGAGGAAATAAAAATAAAAATAGAAACAATAAGTATTTTGTTGTAAGTAGAAACAAAATAAAATAAATAAAGCAAGAAAGAAAACAAAAAAGTGTTTTCAAATTTGAAAACTAATGGCACTAACAGAAAGTTTATAATTTTTCTAAAACTAAAAGCAAAATAGAATTAAAAAATAAAGCAGAAAACAAAAGAAAATAAATAATGCTGAAAACAAAACAAAAAAACTGGAAAAACAAATAAAAATAGCAACAATAAGTATTTTGTTGTAAGTAGAAACAAAATAAAATAAATAAAGCAAGAAAGAAAACAAAAAAGTGTTTTCAAATTTGAAAACTGATGGCACTAACAGAAAGTTTATAATTTTTCTAAAACTAAAAGGAAAAAAGAATTAAAAAATAAAGCAAAAAACAAAAGAAAATAAATAATGCAGAAAACAAAACAAAAAACTGGAAAAAAAATAAAAATAGCAACAATAAGTATTTTGTTGTAAGTAGAAACAAAATAAAATAAATAAAGCAAGAAAGAAAACAAAAAAAGTGTTTTCAAATTTGAAAACTAATGGCACTAACAGAAAGTTTATAATATTTCTAAAACTAAAAGTAAAAAGAATTAAAAAATAAAGCAAAAAATAAAAAAAAACAAAAAAAACAAAAAAAACAAAAAAAACGGCCACCTATTGGGCCACCACGGCCTGAATACGACTAGAAACCCAACCTGGGCCAGGATTTAGGCCCGCAGAAGGCCCAATAGGCCCACCACAGCATAGTGTGAGATTAGGCACGAAAGCCTGCAGTTGAGAGGAGCTCGAGAGGGTGGGCGCAACAGCACTTATAAACCACTCTCGAGCCCTCTCAACTAGCGAGGTGGGACTAAACATTCGCCGTGCTGCGGGCAGCACAGGGGGCCTTGGTCCCGGTTGGTGGCACCAACCGGGACTAAAGGGGGGCATTGGTACCTGTTCTTGGCACCAACCGGGACCAAAGCCCCCCCTTTAGTCCCAGTTGGTGCCACCAACCGGGACCAAAGGCTGCCGCTTCCTGCCCTTTGGGCTGCTGAAAAGAGGCCTTTGGTACCAGTTGTTGGCACCAACCGGGACTAAAGGGGTGCATTAGTCCCGCTTGGATTCACAAACTGGGACCAATGCTCTTGCTATATATACAACACTTAGCAGTTTCGACCAAATCCCCCACTTCTCATCCGACGCCCCTGCTCCTCCTCGTCACCGTCGCCGCCCGACGCCCCTACTCCACCTTGGCGTCGCCGCCGCCACCGAAGCCGTGAGGCTGCTCGCCTTCGTCGTTGCTGCTGCCACCGACGCCGTCAGGCTGCTCGCCTTCGCTGTCGATGCCGCCCCCTGTGAGCACAGCCTGCTCCCGCGCCCCTCCCGTCCCGCGCCCCTGCGTGGCCGCCGCGCCGCGCCCCTGTCCTGCGCGGCCGCCGTGCCGCCGCCCCTGCTCTGCGCGGCCGCCGCGCGCCGGCCCGCCGCCCCTGCCCTGCATTTTTCATAGCATTTTTTTGTATTTTTTTGTGTATATGTGTTTGTGTGTGTATATATGTGTACATGTTCATAGTATATTTTTCATAAGTGTATTTTTTTGTTCATTGCATTTTTTCATATATATAATGTATATATGTATGTGGTAGCTATATATATGATGAATGGATGTGGCTATGTATGTATGAATATACTGTTCATAGCATTTTTTTTTTGTTTATATATGTTTTTTCATATATGTATTAATTTTTTATTTAGGTTGTTAGTAGATAACGATTTTAGGTTATTGTAGAGGAGAAAGGAAAATAAGGAAAAGGAAGAAAAGAGGAAGAAGGAAGAAGGAGATCGAAGAAGAAGAAAAAGAAGGAGAGGAAAAAGGGAAATAAGAAGAGGGGGAAAGGAGAAGAAGAGGAGAGGAAGAAGAGGAGAAATAAATAAGAATAGGAAAAAACAAGAAAAAGAATAGGAGAAGTATTTTTTTCTTCTTCTCCTCTATTCCTTTCTTCTTCTCCTCTTCTTTTTCTTCTTTTTTCCTCTTCTTATTTATTTCTCCTCTTCTTCCTCTCCTCTTCTTCTCCTTTCTTCCTCTTCTTATTTTCCTTTTTCCTCTCCTTCTTTTTCTTCTTGTTTGATCTCCTTCTTCCTTCTTCCTCTTTTCTTCCTTTTCCTCATTTTCCTTTCTCGAGGGAGAAGAAGAAAAAGAAGAGGAGATAGAAGAAACTTCAACACGAGGGGGGGTACCGATACCCCCTCCCCGATAACATTATTTTCCCATGTATATGTATCTCGCGTCATTGTCGATATAACCCCCTCCCGGATAACTTCGACATGAGGGGCGGTCGATATATATACCCCCTCTCGACCGTGATAACTTATACCACGGCAGCACCCCCCTCGGCCCTCTCGCTCGACCAAAACTCTCGAGGACACCGAAACCCTAGAGAGAAAACGATGTTGGTCTCCTACCCCCTCCCGCCACGCCCCTACCCAACAAATGAACTCACTTGAGGCCACCCAAATTTACCAAGTTAAAAGAGCGTTGTCGTCGAGGCCACCCCAAACCCTTGAAGCGTTGTGTCGAGGCCACCCCAAACCCTAGAGAAGCAGTGTCGAGGCCACTAACATGATTCCTTATTGTGATTAGCTAGCTAGTTCTACGTTTGCCACTAATATATATCCATTTGTACCATGTTTGAATAATAATTGACATGTTGTAAATATTTGCAGAAACTATGGAGCACTCCCGAGACGAAGCAACAGAAGCGATGTTGGGGGACATAATCGCACAAGGAAGTGATGTCGTTGCGTCATTTCTCAACGACACCGATGGTCAGGAAGGACTGGGTGAAGAAGAGGGCTATGTTCATGATGGCTCCGGCCCATTAATGCCGGTACAAGAAGAGGGCTATGTTCATGATGGCTCCGGCGACACAATGGAGGTACAAGAAGGAGACCGTGCTGACTGCTCTGGTGACCGAACCGAGTCCGGCCAGGTATACATATATTAGTTAAGGTCGTGCTGACTACTTAATTGATGCATCCATTGTTTTGGTATATGTACACATATTAATTAACTCTCGTCTTTCTTCCTTTTTCTAGCCCTCCGGATCGAGCACAACTTCGGTAAGGAGACGAGGCCCGAAGAAAAAGTTCAGCTCGGATGAAAGGTTTGAGATCATAGAAATCGCGCCCGACGGCGAACCAATTGAACCCATCCAGACAAAGAACGCATTTTCTGCTCAGTGCGGGGTTCTTGTTAGGGACAAGATCCCGATAAGCATCCAGCAATGGTATAAGCCTAAGGAGGAAGACCCTGAGGTGTCTTATATCAATGATATGCAGAAAGATGATCTTTGGACTCAGCTGAAGGCAAATTTCACCCTACCGCCAGAGGAGGATCTGGAGAAGCCAGTTAAAGAGCAATTAATCAAGTTTTGTGCTCTTAAGAAGATGGCAACCCTATTCAGGAGGTGGAGGAAAGAGCTGAACAAGTTTGTCGACAAAGAAGAGACACCAGAATTCATCGGCAAATATGAGAAGATCAAAGATCACTGGCCCGCATTTGTGGCCCACAAGACATCGGAAAAGAGTAAGAAGAGGTCGGCGACAAACAAGCAAAATGCTGCGAAGAAGCAGTTTCACCATCCCACGGGGTCAGGTGGCTACCTCAAAGCCCGGCCTAAGTGATCCAAGGCTGAGAATGATCTGCTTGATAAAGGGATCGAACCAGAGACAATGAACTGGCCAGACCGTTGCCGGACTTGGTTCTTCGGGGCTGGCGGAACCTTGGACCCTATATCAAGGAAGTGCCATTGGACGGACGAGCAACTGAAAATACCAGTCAAGAGGCTTCGGCACTATATCAATGCAGCACAGCAAGGGACGTTCGTTCCAGAAAGGGAGAAGGACGAGCTCACAATGGCCCTCAGGAATCCTGAGCACCCTGGACGGACAGGAGGCACGCCAGGCTCCATTCCGTGGAAGGTTGGTTTTCCGGACGCAGGGGGTTACAAAACCCACGAGAGGAGGAAGAAACTGCAGCAGGGCCAACTGTAGGCGCTGCACGAAAGGGTAATGGGGCTAGAGGAATGAGAAGAGGAACGAGAAGCAGATCGCAGCAAACGACCTACCGAAGCTTCCCCCGAAGCTACCCCGCCATCTCAGCGGAGAAGCAGCGTGGCTTCCACCGAGCTGCTTCAGCCGGAGCATGTCTTGATGGCTCCTGCCAGCTATCCCGTGGATGCTATCACGGAGTCTCAAAATTACCACATTATGACGCGATGGATGAATTTGAAGGTCAAGGCGGCCGTTGGCTCTGTTTATCCTACTGAACCCGGCGCAACTTTTCACTGCCGGCCGATTCTAGAAGGATATGCTAGGGTGATGGTGGATGAAATAACGGAGGGATTTGAGGACCTCCTGCTTGACCACCCTACCGGTGAAGGGGAGACTAGGCTGGGTTCTGCTCTGAAGACTCCATGCCTACGGCGGAAGGAGCTCATCAACCTTCCGAACTGGACGCCTCCGCCTCCTCCTCCTCCAACTCCAGCAAGTCAGGGCACTCCGCCTCCTCCACCGCCTCCTCCTCCGGCGAGTGACGATTAGGGCACTGGGCCTCCTTCTTTGGTGCATGGCAGCACTCCGCCTCCTTCTCCGCCTGCACCGGCGCGCCCGAGCAGCCAGCAGCCTCCTCCTTCTCCGCCTTGCCAGCAAGGGCGGAAGAGACCCGCTGCCGCTCCGGCTGCTCCGGCGCGTCGTAGTCCTTCTCCTCCGCCTCGTAAGCAAGCACGAAAGAAGACAGACGCCGCAGCCGCTCCATCTGCTCCAGCGTCTAGCAGTACAGCCAGAGGTGGGAGGCAATACAGATACGGTCCACCTCTCAAGCCTCTGAGAAGTTACCGTACGAGAGGACCGAGGAGGAAAATGCGACGATCATGCGGACCCACGTGAAGGACTTCTTTGAAGGGGTTAAAGCAAAGAGACATCCACCTCTGAAGGAGAAGGTAGATCCAGTGAAAGCAAAACGCACTCTCGATGCCCTGAGGAAACCGGCAAAGTCTCCGCCGAGAACCAACTATGAGCGCATTACTGAACAGACATATCTCCAAGCGGAGCGATCGGGAATTACTGTTAGACATCAAAGGTCAAGAGAACGAGCAGCTACAAAAAAAATTGACCAGCTCGGTGAACAAGCAAACCAATCGTGCCCCCCGCTCAATGTGTCTAGCGGCAACATCGTCGCTAATGCTCCGGGGATGGTGGCCGGTTATGGCAATCTATCAGATTCCCTCCCTGACGATCAACTTCCTGATTTCATGGAGGTGGACGAACACAGATACGAGTACGGGAAGCCTGTCGTCAAAGATGAAAAATCTCTAACAACGATGATGCGAAGATCCCATAATTGGTACATGAAAACCTGCAGAGAGTATGGGGGGACGAATAGTTTGTATCTGAACATTAAAGAGGAGCACGACCTCGTTGGAACTGATTTGTTGTGTGTTCCATTTGAGAAGTTCTTCGCATTCTTCAATCAAAAGTCCCTCGATAAATTAACGGTCTTTTGCTACTGCATGTAAGTACTATTTCTGTCGTTAAGTCTCTATATATAGCTCGGCTCTTTCATTGCATGTATTTATAATTAATTATCCTCAATATATTATGCAGATTGAAGATCATCGAGTGCAGAAAACAAGAAATTTATGATATTGGGTTCATTAACACAAATATCATAGATGAATTTCTAGTTAAAAAGCACACCGAAGAGGCCGAGGCCAACTTGCTACAATCGTTGATCAAAAATCAAAACAAAGATACCATACTCTTTCCTTACAACTTCAAGTGAGTGTTACTGTCGTGTGCATATTCGGTTTCCCTTATTACTCGAGCGAGGTTATAGTAATGTAATTGATGAGTTATGCATGCGTGCGCAGCTTCCACTATGTTCTTCTGGAGATTAAGCTTGAGCAGGGACTAGTAACCATCTTAGACTCGAGACGAAAAGATCCCGAAACCTATGCGGACATGACTAAATTGCTCAACAAGTAAGTTCAATCGATCATTATCACATCATATCGGCAACTTTTTGTTCATTTCCTGATATCTCAAGTAATAATAATTATTTTCTTTGTCTTGCAGGGTTTGGAAACAGTTCACCGCAGAAGCTCTGGGACTGCCGAAGGAGCTGCGATATACATACCCGAAGGTAAGTACTACTGGCTAGCTAGTTGCGCACATCTCCCGTTTATTCTATAGCTATACTTTCATCAATGCCATTTATAATGCTTCATTATCAGTTTGATTGACCTCTATTTCTCATAAAGTGCTTGTGGCAGGAATGAGGGAATGATTTCTGTGGATACTACGTGTGCGAGTTCATCTACAACGCGACTGTGAAAAATAAGCGGGGCTACTCTAAAAGACAATATGAAGTGCGTTAGCAATAATATTCACAATTTCATTTTATTGCACCATCATTTCTGTTGAGTTTCATTCATATATATGTATTAATTAACCCCCTTCTTCAAATTAGACGTGGTAGATACAGAATGAACTCCTAGAACAAGATCGCATGAAAGCAATTCAAGAGGAATTGGCGGGATTATTTCTTGACCACGTCATCAATAAAGCCGGAGAATACCATGTGGAAGTTGATTTCAATTGCTAGGGGATTGTAATTAAGAGATCTTACATATTGTATATGTATGTAGCCAGTAGCGTCGGATAGATAATACGAAAACTTGTTGTTCGACCAATCTCGGAGAGAAGGAGAGGTCGATCGATCACTTCTCTTGGTATGCATGACGAACTTCTATACTTAATGGTTCCCTTCATTTTCTTACAAGTTAGCGTGTCGAGGGCCTCTCTATGTATAGTACGTAGCATCGACCAAGCATGGACGTAAGAGAGGACACTTCTCTCTATTAATTACCTAGCTAACACAATATATGAAACACCTAAGTTAATCCCCCAAAACCCCCAACCCCCCCCCTTCAAAAAAACAAAAACCCCAGCCACTGGAATGCTGACGCGTGGATGCCTTTTGGTCCTGGTTGGTGCACCAACCAGGACCAAAGGCCCCCTGCCTAGGCTCAGTGCACCGGCCACGTGGAGGACCATGTGTCCCGGTTCGTGTTAGAACCGGGACTAAAGGGGGAGGTATTAGTAATGACCCATTAGTCCCGGTTCATGAACCGGGACTAACACTAGTAGAAAAACACCTAATAGTCCCGGTTCATAAGGGCCTTTAGTCCCGGATCATGAACCGGGACTAATGGGCCGTTACTAATACCTCCACCCATTAGTCCCGGTTCTAGTGCCTCCACGTGGTCCTGTGCGCCGAGCCCAGTGAGGCGGCCTTTGGTCCCGGTTGGTGGCTCCAACCGGGACCAAAAGGCATCCACGCATCAGCATTCCAGTGGCTGGGGTTTTTGTTTTTTTTTTGAAAGGAGGGGAGGTTGGGGGTTTTGGGGGGTTAATTTAGGTGTTTCATATATTGTGTTAGCTAGCTAATTAATAGAGAGAAGTGTCCTCTCTTATGTCCGTGCTTGGTCGACGCTACGTACTATATATATATAAGTGATTGAGAGAACCATTCAGTACAGAAGTTCGTCATGCATACCGAGAGAAGTGATCGATCGACCTCTCCTTCTCCAAGAGATTGGTCGAACCACAAGTTTTCGTATCATGTATCCGACGCTACTGGCTACATACATGTACAATATGTATAAGATCTCTTAATTACAAACCCCTAGCATTTGAAATCAATTTCCACATGGTATTCTCCGGCTTTACTGATGACGTGGTCAAGAAAGAATCCCACCAATTCCTCTTGAATTGCTTTCATGCGGCGATCTGGTTCTAGGAGTTCATCCCGCATCTGCCACGTCTAATTTGAAGAAGGGGGTTAATTAATACATATATATGAATGAAACTCAACAGAAATGATGGTGTAATAAAATGAAATTGTGAATATTATTGCTTACGCACTTCATATTGTCTTCTAGAGTAGCCCCGCTTGTTTTTTAAAGTCGCGGTGTGGATGAACTCGCACACGTAGTATCCACAGAAATCATTCCCTTCCTCCTGCCACAAGCACTTTAAGAGAAATAGAGGTCAATCAAACTGATAATGAAGCATTATAAATGGCATTGATGAAAGTATAGCTATAGAATCAACGGGAGATGCGCGCAACTAGCTAGCCAGTAGTACTTACTTTTGGGTATTTATATGTCAGCTCCTTCAGCAGTCCCGGAGCTTCTGCGGTGAACTGTTTCCAAACCCTGCAAGACAAAGAAAATAATTATTATTACTTGAGATATCAGGAAATGATCAAAAAGTTGCCGATATGGTGCGATAATGATCGATTGAACTTACTTGCTGAGCATTTCAGTGATGTCTGCATAGGATTTGGGATCTTTCCATCTCGAGTCTAAGACGGTTACTAGTCCATGCTCAAGCTTAATCTCCAGAAGAATATAGTGGTACCTGCGCACGCATGCATAACTCATCAATTACATTACTATAAGCTCGCTTGAGTAATAAGGGAAACCGTATATGCACACGAGAGTAACACTCACGGGCCGTTGTAAGGAAAGAGTATGGTATCTTTGTTTTGATTTTTGATCAATGATTGTAGCAAGTTGTCCTCGGCCTCTTTGACGTTCTTTTCAACCAGAAATACATCTATGATATTTGTGTTAATGAACCCAATATCATAAATTTCTTGTTTTTTGCACTTGACGATCTTCAATCTGCATAATATATTGAGGATAATTAATTATAAATACATGCAATGAAAGAGCTGAGCTATATATAGAGACTTAATGACAGAAATAGTACTTACAGGCAGTAGCAAAAGACCATTAATTTATCGAGGGCCTTTTGATTGAAGAACTTGAAGAACTCCTCAAATGGAACAGTCAACAGATCATTTGCAACGAGATCGTGCTCCTCTTTAATATGCAGATACAAAGCATTCTTACCCTCAGACTCTCTGCAGGTTTCCATGTACCAATTATGGAATCTTCGCATCATTGTTGTCAGAGATTTTTCATCTTTGACGAGAGGCTTCCCGTACTCGTATCTGAATCTGTCCACCTCCAAGAAATCAGGAAGTGCATCATCAGGCAGGTAATCGTCAAGATTGCCATAACCGGCCACTGTCCCCGGAGCATTAGACACATTGAGCGGGGGGCACGATTGCTGTGCTTGTTCGCCGAGCTGGGCAATTTTTTTCCCCTTTGCTCGTTCTTTTGACCTTTTACCACTGACAGTAGTTCCCGACCGCTGGGCTTGGAGATATGTCTATTCAGTAATGCGCTCATAGTTGGTTCTCGGCGGAGACTTTGGTGGTTTCCTCAGGGCATCGATAGTGCGCTTTGCTTTCACCGGATCTACCTTCTCCTCTGGAGGTGCATGTCTCTTTGCTTTCACCCCTTCAACGAACTCCTTCACGTGGGTCCGCACAATCGTATCATTTTTCCTCCTCGGACCTCTCGTACGGTAACTTCTCTAGAGGCTTGAGAGATGATGGACCGTATTTGTATTGCCTCCCGCCTCTAGTTGTGCTGCTAGACGCCGGAGCAGACGGAGCGGCTGCGGCGTCTGTCTTCTTTCGTGGTTGCTTACGAGGCGGAGGAGAAGGAGTACGACGCGCCGGAGCAGCCGGGGCAGCGGTGGGTCTCTTCCGCCCTTCCTGGCGAGGCGGAGAAGGAGGATGCTGCTGGCTGCTCAGGAGCGCCGGTGCAGGCGGAGAAGGAGGCGGAGTGCCGCCATGCGCCGGAGAAGGAGGCGGAGTCCCGCCACATGTGCACTGATCGTCACTCGCCGGAGGAGGAGGCGGTGGAGGAGGCGGAGTGCCCTGAATCGCCGGAGCAGGGGGAGGAGGCGGAGGCGTCTAGTTCAGAAGGTTGATGAGCTCCTTCTTCCATAGGCATGGAGTCTTCAGAGCAGAACCCAGCCTAGTCTCCCCTTCACCGGTAGGGTGGTCAAGCACGAGGTCCTCAAATCCCTCCGTTATTTCATCCACCATCACCTTAGCATATCCTTTTGGAATTGGCTGGCAGTGATAAGTTGTGCCAGGTCCACTAGGATAAACTTGGCCAACAGCCGCCTTGACCTTCAAAGTCATCCATCGCGCCATCATGTGGCAATTTTGAGACTCCGTGATACCATCCACGGGATAGCTGGCAGGAGCCGTCAAGACATGCTCCGGCTGAAGCATCTCGGTGGAAGCCATGCTGCTTCTCCGCTGAGATGGCGGGGTAGCTTCGGGGGAAGCTTCGGCAGGTCGTTTGCTGCGATCTGCTGCTTCTCGTTCCTCTTCTCAATCCTCTAGCCCCATTACTCTTTCGTGCAGCGCCTGCAGTTGGTCCTGCTCCAGTTTCTTCGTCCTCTTGTGGGTTTTGTAACCCCCTGCGTCCGAAAAACCAACCTTCCACGGAATGGAGCCTGGCATGCCTCGTGTCCGTCCAGGGTGCTCAGGATTCCCAAGGGCCATTGTGAGCTCGTCCTTCTCCCTGTTTGGAAGGAACGTCCCTCGCTGTGCTGCATCGATATAGTGTCGAAGGTTCTTGACTGGTATTTCCAGTTGCTCGTCCGTCCACTGGCAAAACCCTGTTACAGGGTGCAAGGTTCCGCCAGACCCGAAGAACCAAGTCTGGCAACGGTGTGGCCATCTCATTGTCTCTGGTTGATCCCTTTTTCAAGCAGATCATTCTCAGCCTTGGACCACTTAGGCCGGGCTTGCAGGTAGCCACCTGACCCCGTGCGATGGTGAAGCGTCTTCTTCGCAGCATTTTTCTTGTTTGTCTCCGACATCTTCTTACTCTTTTCCGATGTCTTGTGGGCCACAAATGCGGGCCAGTGATCTTTGATCTTCTCATATTTGCCGATGAATTCTGGTGTCTTTTTATTTTTGACAAACTGGTTCAGCTCTTTCCTCCACCTCCTCATTAGGGTTGCCATCTTCTTAAGAGCACAAGACTTGATTAATTCCTCTTTAACTGGCTTCTCCGGATCCTCCTCTGGCGGTAGGGTGAAATTTGCCTTCAGCTGAGTCCAAAGATCTTCTTTCTGCATATCATTGACATAAGACACCTCAGGGTCTTCCTCCTTAGGCTTATACCATTGCTGGATGCTGATCGGGATCTTTTCCCTAACAAGAACCCCGCACTGAGAAGAAAATGCCTTCCTTGTCCGGATGGGTTCAATCGGTTTGCCGTCGGGCGCGATTTCTATGATCTCAAACTTTTCATGCGAGCTCAACTTTTTCTTCGGGCCTCGTCTCCTTACCGAAGTTATGCTCGATCCGGAGGGCTAGAAATTATAAGGAAGAAAGACGAGAGTAATTAATATGTGTACATATACCAAAACAATGAAAGCATCAATTAACTAGTCAGCACAGGCTTAACTAATATATATACCTGGCCGGGATCGGTTCGGTCACCGGAGCAGTTAGCACGGTCTCCTTCTTGTTCCTCCATTGTGTCATCGGAGCCATCATGAACATAGTCATGTTCTTGTACCGGCATTAATGGGCCGAAGCCATCATGAACATAGCCCTCTTCTTCACCCCGTTCTTCCAGTTGACCAACGGAGTCGAGGAGAAATGACGCAACTTCATCCCTTCCATTTGCGATTATGTCCCTCGATATCGCTTCTGTTTCTTCGTCTCGGCAGTGCTCCATAGTTTCTGCAAATATTTACAACATGTTTATATATGGTACAGATGGCAAACGTAGAACTAGCCAGCTAATCACAATAAGGAATCATGTTAGTGGCCTCGACGCTGCTTCTCTAGGGTTTGGGGTCGCCTCGACACAACAACGCTTCGAGAGAGTTAATTTGTCAGGTAGGGGCGCGGCGGGAGGGGTAGGAGACCAACATCGTTTTCTCTCTAGGGTTTGGGTGTCCTCGAGAGTTTTGGTCGAGCAAGAGGGCCGAGGGGGGGTATTTATATCGACCGCCCCTCATGTCGGAGAGGAGCTCATGTCGAAGTTATCTCGAGGGGGTTATATCGACAACGACGCAACAATGACGAGAAAGGAAAATAATTAAGGAAAAGGAAGAAAAGAGGAAGAAGGAAGAAGGAAGAAGAAGAAAAAATAGAATTTTTTTTCTATTTTTTCTTCTTCTCCTCTATTCCTTTCTTCTTCTCCTCTTCTTTTTCTTCTTTTTTCCTCTTCTTATTTATTTCTCCTCTTCTTCCTCTCCTCTTCTTCATCTTCTTATTTTCCTTTTTCCTCTCATTCTTTTTCTTGTTCTTTCTTCCTTCTTCCTCTTTTCTTCCTTCGACCCTCTTGATCCCTCGACCCTAGAAACCTCGAACCCTCGACCCTGAAACCCTCGACCCTTGACCCCTTAACGACCCTCGACCCTCTACCCTAGTTCCCGACCCTCGACCCCTCGGCGATCCTCGACACCCTCGTTCCCGATAAAAATTAAGAAGAAGAAGAAGAAAAAGAGCAGAAAAAAAGGAGAAGAAGCTCCTCTATTCATTCTTCTTCTCCTCTTTTTTCTTCTTCTTTCTCTTCTTCCTCTCCTCATCTTCTCCTTCTTTCTCTACTTATTTTCCTTTTCCTTATTTTACTTTTTCCTCTCCACTAACATAAAATGCACTATCCTAAAATGCAACAAACATAAAATGCACTAAATTGATCAACTAACCTAAAATCAGTGATAAAATGCACTAACCTAAAATCGATATCTACTAACAACTTAAAAAAATAATACATATATGAAAAAAAACATCATCATATCATCAACAGAAAAAATGCATATATCCTAAAGTTTTTCTAAAATCTAACTTTTGCATATATGAACATATATACACAGAGAACATATACATATATACACAGAGAACATATACATAAAATGCACAAAAAAATAAGAGGAAAGGGCGCCGGCGGCCGGACCGAAGGCGGCGGCGTGTGGTCGGGGCGACGGCGACGGGGTTGGGGAAGGGGCGACGCGCGCGGCGACGGCGACGGGGTCGGGGAACGGGAGGCGCGTGCGGCAACGGCGACGGGGTCGGGGCAGGGGCGGCGCGCGCGGCGACGGCGATGGCGACGGGGTCGGGGGCGGCGCGCGCGGCGACGGCGACGGGGTCGGGGCCGGCAGGGGCGGCGGGCGCAGCGACGGTGTCGGGGCAGTGGCTCGGCGGCGGCGACGACAAGGTGGACCAGCCTGACGGCGTTGGGGCAGGGCTCGGCAGCGACGGCGACGAGGAGCAGAAGGCGTCGAGGCGAGAAGAAACAGATGGATTTTGGCAAAAACTGCTAAGTGTTGTATATATACGAAGGGCATTGGTCCCATTTCGTGACTCTAACCGGGACTAATGCCCCCCTTTAGTCCCGGTTGGTGCCACCAACCGGGACCAAAGGCCTCTTTTTCGGCAGCCCAAAGGGCGGGAACCGGCGGCCTTTGGTCCCGGTTGGTGGCACCAACCGGGACTAATGCCTCCCCCTTTAGTCCCGGTTGGTGCCACCAACCGGGACCAAAGGCCTCTGTGCTGCCTGCCTCGGGGCCAAAGTTTAGTCCCACCTCGCTAGTCGAGAAGGGCGCGCACTGGTTTATAAGCCCCACTGCCGCACCCCTCTCGAGCTCCTCTCCACCGCAGTCTTTCGGGCCTACTTGCTATTGCTTTGCCTGATGGGCCTTCTGGGCCTACTGCGGGCCTGAATCCTGGCCCACAGTAGGGTTTCTAGTCGTATTCAGGCCGTGGGGGCCCAGTAGGAGGCATTTTTTTTGTTTTTTTGTTTTCTTTACTTATTGTTGCTATATTTATTTTTTTCCCAGTTTTTTCTTTTGTTTTCTGCATTATTTAGTTTCTTTTGTTTTTTGCTTTATTTTTTAATTGTTTTTGCTTTTAGTTTTAGGAAAATTATAAACTTTCTGTTAGTGCCATTAGTTTTCAAATTTGGAAACACTTTTTTTGTTTTTTTGTTTTCTTTCTTGCTTTATTTATTTTATTTTGTTTCTACTTACAACAAAATACTTATTATTGTTTTTTCTTTTGTTTTCTGCATTATTTATTTTCTTTTGTTTTTTGCTTTATTTTTTAATTGTTTTTTCTTTTAGTTTTAGGAAAATTATAAACTTTCTGTTAGTGCCATTAGTTTTCAAATTTGAAAACACTTTTTTTGTTTTTTAGTTTTCTTTCTTGCTTTATTTATTTTATTTTGTTTCTAATTACAACAAAATACTTATTGTTGCTATTTTTAATTATTACGAGGGCCGAACCATAAGACATTAAAGCATTTCAAATGAACTCTGAAAAAGTTGAAAGTTGGCATGGTATCATAAATTGACCCACATAGCAGGTGCATGTACAAAACGGACAATGGTATCATACTCGTCAGTTACAAAGTTGGCATGGTATCATCATAATAGTTGCGGGAGAAAGTCTTCACTTTTTCTTCGCTTGTGTCATTTGCTTATTGCGCCGTAACCATGGATAATCTTCATCGTTTATCAGGATGCTGGGGTCAGCCTTGACTTTGAAGGGAGGAATTTCATGAAACTGTTCATAATCTTCAGACATGTCTGTCTTGTCCTCCACTCCCACGATGTCCCTTTTTCCTGAAAGAACTATGTGGCACTTTGGCTCATCGTATGATGTATTCGCTTCCTTATCTTTTCTCTTTCTCGGTCTGGTAGACATGTCCTTCACATAGATAACATGTGCCACATCATTGGCTAGGACGAACGGTTCGTCAGTGTACCCAAGATTTTTCATATCCACTGTTGTCATTCCGTACTGTGGGTCTACCTGTATCGCGCTCCTGACAGATTGACCCATTTGCACTTAAACAAAGGGACCTTAAAATCTACTCCGTAGTCAAGTTCCCATATGTCCACTATGTAACCATAATATGTGTGCTTTCCCCTCTCGGTTGTTGCATCAAAGCGGACATCGCTGTTTTGGTTGGTGCTCTTTTGATCTTGGTCAATCGTGTAAAATGTATTCCCATTTATCTCGTATCCTTTCCAAATCAATACAGTCAAAGATGGTCCCCTGGACAACAAGTACAACTCATCACAAACAGTGTTGTCACCTCTGATACGTGCTTCCAACCAACTGCTGAAAGTCCTGATGTGTTCACATGTAATCCAGTCGTCGCACTGCTCCGGGTGTTTGGAGCGCAGACTGTTCTTGTGTTCATCGACATACGGGGTCACCAAGGTAGAGTTCTGTAGAACTGTGTAGTGTGCTTGAGACCAAGAATATCCGTCCCTGCATATTATTGAGTCCCTTCCAAGCGTGCCTTTTCCAGTCAGTCTCCCCTCATACCGCGATTTAGGGAGACCTATCTTCTTAAGGCCAGGAATGAAGTCAACACAAAACCCGATGACATCCTTTGTTTGATGGCCCATGAAGATGCTTCCTTCTGTCCTAGCGCGGTTACTGACATATTTCTTTAGGACTCCCATGAACCTCTCAAAGGGGTACATATTGTGTAGAAATACGGGGCCCAGAATGACAATCTCGTCAACTAGATGAACTAGGACGTGCGTCATGATATTGAAGAAGGATGGTGGGAACACCAGCTCGAAACTAACAAGACATTGCACCACATCACTCCTTAGCCTTGGTATGATTTCTGGATCGATCACCTTCTGAGAGATTGCATTGAGGACACACATCACTGTCAGGCTTAGAACCACGACACACATCAATGTTGTTGCCGGGTTGCTTAGGGCCTTGGATGAGAACTGGCATCATAATGAACTTACGCTTCATGCACATCCAAGGAGGAAGGTTATACATACATAGAGTCACGGGCCAAGTGCTGTGATTGCTGCTCTGCTCCCCGAAAGGATTAATGCCATCCGCGCTTAAAGCAAACCATACGTTCCTTGGCTCACTTGCAAACTCATCCCAGTACTTTCTCTCGATTTTTCTCCACTACGACCCGTCAGCGGGTGCTCTCAACTTCCCGTCTTTCTTACGGTCCTCACTGTGCCATCGCATCAACTTGGCAAGCTCTCTGTTTCTGAATAGACGTTTCAACCGTGGTATTATAGGAGAATACAACATCACCTTCGCAGGAACCCTCTTCCTGGGGGGCTCGCCGTCAACATCACCAGGGTCATCTCGTCTGATCTTATACTGTAATGCACCGCATACTGGGCATGTGTTCAGATACTTGTACGCACCGCGGAAGAGGATGCAGTCATGAGGGCATGCATGTATCTTCTGCACCTCCAATCCTAGAGGGCATACGACCTTCTTTGCTGCATATGTACTGTCGGGCAATTCGTTATCCTTTGGAAGCTTCTTCTTCAATATTTTCAATAGCTTCCCAAATCCTTTGTCAGGCACAGCATTCTCTGCCTTCCACTGCAGCAATTCCAGTACGGTACCGAGCTTTGTGTTGCCATCTTCGCAATTGGGGTACAACCCTTTTTTGTGGTCCTCTAACATGCGATCGAACTTCAGCTTCTCATTTTGACTTTCGCATTGCATCCTTGCATCGACAATGACCCGGCGGAGATCATCATCATCGGGCACATCGTCTGGTTCCTCTTGATCTTCAGCAGCTTCGCCCGTTGCAGCAGCATCGTGCACATCGTCTGGTTCCTCTTGATCTTCAGTAGCATCACCATATTCAGGGGGCACATAGTTGTCATCGTACTCTTCTTCTTCGTCGTCTTCCATCATAACCCCTATTTCTCCGTGCCTCGTCCAAACATTATAGTGTGGCATGAAACCCTTGTAAAGCAGGTGGGTGTGGAGGATTTTCCGGTCAGAGTAAGACTTCGTATTCCCACATATAGGGCATGGACAACACATAAAACCATTATGCTTGTTTGCCTCAGCCACTTCGAGAAAATCATGCACGCCCTTAATGTACTCGGAGGTGTGTCTTGAACCGTACATCCATTGCCGGTTCATCTGCGTGCATTATATATAATTAAGTGTGTCAAAAATCATTACAGAACATCATGAATAGATAATTAAGTGACCAAATTAATAGAAGTTCATCGTCACATTAAAACCAAAGTACATACATAGTTCTCATCTAACAACATAAAGCTCTGCAGAGCATCTAAATTAATTAAACCATACACTAAAACTATGTAAAACATTTCAATGCGAAAACAAATATGATCATAATTGCAACCAATGTAACAACTGATCCAACGGCATAATGATACCAAGCCTCGGTATGAACGGCATATTTTCTAATCTTTCTAATCTTCAAGCGCATTGCATCGATCTTGATCTTGTGATCATCGACGACATCCGCAACATGCAACTCCAATATCATCTTCTCCTCCTCAATTTTTCTTATTTTTTCCTTCAACAAATTGTTTTCTTCTTCAACTAAATTTAACCTCTCGACAATAGGGTCGGCTGGAATTTCCGGTTCAACAACCTCCTAGATAAATAAAATCTATGTCCCGTTGGTCGGCATAATTGTCATAAACAATAAATGAACCAATAGTTATGAAAAGATAATATATACCACATCTGAATCATAGACAGGACGAGGGCCAACGGGGGCGGATACCAAAACCATCGCACTATATAAGATGCAATAATAAAAGTAAGAAAATTATACAAGTATCTATATAAACATACAAGTAAGAGTTTTTTTTTCTTTCAGAAAGAAGATAAGAACAAGAGGTTCACCACGGTGGTGCCGACGACGAGATCGGCGCGGGCGATCGACGGCGGTGAAGACGGGGACGGGACGTGACGGACCGCTAAACCTAGACAAATATTAAGAAAAATGGAGCTTGGAGGTGGAGCTTGGAGAGGAGAAAGCTTAAGTAGTGTGGCTCGGGCATTCCATCGAACACCTCGTGGGTATAGGAGGTGAGCTAGAGCACCACAAAGCTCTCTCCTCGCCAGACACGAAAAACAGAGCAGTGAGAGTGCTCTGCTCGCGGGGTATATATAGGCAATTAATTGGTCCCGGTTCGTGGCTTGAACCGGGACTAAAGGGAAGCCTTTGGTCCCGGTTCATTCCCCCAACCGGGACCAATGGTGGTGGGCCAGGAGCAAGGCACATTGGTCCCGGTTCGTCCCACCAACCGGGACCAAAAGGTCCAGACGAACCGGGACCAATGGCCCACGTGGCCCGGCCGGCCCCCGGGGCTCACGAACCGGGTCCAATGCCCCCATTGGTCCCGGTTCTGGATTGAACCGGGACTAATGGGCTGACCCGGCCTGGACCATTACCCCCTTTTCTACTAGTGTAAAGACTCTTACGAACCGGGACAAATGCCCCATTTTCTACTAGTGGAGGCAACTTGCTGAAGGCACATGAAACATCTATGTAAAACACACGCCGGCACGTACACGTGTATGTATAAATGGCATGAATATGTTTACACATGTGTGTTCCTCTTCAACCCAAGCTACCATGCCATGCTGTGACGGAGCTAGACAGGCAATGCTGGAGGGGCAAAAGGCAACTATAGCAATCTCTGAGGGGGGCCATACACACCGCTAGCTTTTTAGTACTTCCTTCGTTTCATATTAGTTGTTTAGTATTATTCCCTTCGTTCGAAAATAGAACTGCGACACTTATTATGGATTGGAGTGAGTAATATGGAACGGAGGGGCATGGACACGTGTATGTATTCTGTTGTCTCTTGTGGGTTTTGGTCGGTGGACAAATAAGTATTTGTAACATTGTAGGTGTAGGAGTACCGGCCGGCCAGCAGACTTGTTAAGTTCAGAACGACGGCCTACCGGTATAAGAGAAGCAGTAGTACTATTCTTCAAGGGAGCTCCAGCTGCGGACGCACGTCATGCAGATGTGTGTAAAGGTGACATCGGGCGGCGCGTCCGGCCGGAACGACGATGACATGCGTGCATGCAGCTCATGCATGCAATGCAAAGTCACCGCGAGATTGCTTGGTTACGGGTGCTTCATATATTCCCGGGTCGAAAGAAGCTGGCCAAATGTCTGAACGGCAACAAAAGGTGTGTTAATGTATGTGCGCGACTTGATTAACTATTCGGAATGGGTAGTGCGTGCATGTGACCTCTAGGTTCCATATTGTGGCTGTACTGCACGGCTCCCGTTGCACGCATATGTTCTTTCCATCATGATCTAGGGTATGATGTGATGAATATAAACTAATCACGTGATGCGGAAAAAAAACTAATCAGGGAGCCGGCAATCACATGGTTAGGCTTAAGTACTTCTCAAACGTACTCCCTTCGTCTAGGTGCATAAATCATTTTAGGTTGTGCACCGTGACCAAGGCAAAATGAAAAACGAGATGACTTAATGTTTATTTAATAATTAATAGCATTACATGCAATGAACTGACCACTGTATGTCGTTTTTGATAGTCTCAAGTCATTAAAAGCATGTAAGCCCCATATCTTTTATTAGTTGATTCCTTTGTTTATGTGAAGAAACAAGAAACGGGATGAAAGTTAATGTACTGCGCCTAAGTGTTTTGGGATTATTTGGTTTTCGTAAGGTGACTTATACACCTAGACGGAGGGAGTATCTTCTTTGCTAGTAGGTGCGATGCATAAACTTTACCCTCATTTATAGGTTCATTATGGTAATATATAACTTTTCTGAAGCAAAGGACATTCTACATTTATAGCCTATAGGTTCATTGTTTTATAAAATGAGTAGGAGATTAAATAAGAAACAAATATGAGCCTGATGTTTGTTTAAGGGAATGAGCCTAATCTTTTTAGAAATGTGTAAAGTGGTATATTTTAGATGGAAGGCTAAAAAAGAGTTAAGTATAAATATGAAGTTTTTAATATTAAAAATATATTTGATTAAGAGTTTAAGATGGCATTATGCTGGTTCAAAAAAGAAAACAAGTAAATGGTCGCTACGTACTCCCGGGCAAAAGGGGGGTAAATGGTTCCTACAACACTTGTGAGGAGGATGAAAAGGAAACATGGGCAGACGAGAGCTGCGAAAGGGAAAGTTTCCGAGCGTCCCCTCCTCCCGCTGGTGAGGGCATGGACCAGCCTCCTCCGCTCGCTTCGATGGCGGGAGGAAGTGGGGATCCCGTTCCTCTGCTTGAGGCGTGTAGCTAGGGTTAGGGTAGTCCGATGCAGCGTCGATTCGGGGATGTGGTCATCGCCACTCGAGAGGAATAAATCCACGGCTTCTTTCCCTTGTCAATGTTGGTGGTTCCGGCATGAGGGCGGCGTTGCTCTCCTGCTGATCTACGGATCCGCTCATGGTTTGGATCCCAGGGCCGTCGGTGGCAGCGGCAGTCTGTGGGATGTTTTTGACACGTGTGGGTCTCCGAATCGCATGATTTCTTCGATCCTCGGGCTAGTCGGCGAAGCGACGCCGGTGGCTATGCCTTGTGAGTATCATCCTCTCCTCCCTCTACGTCGTGGCACCGACGAGTTTCCCATCAGCGGCGTAGAGGTTGGGTCCCGGTGTGATAGTGAGGGTCGATCTCTGGATTTCCGTGAAGATTCGTCGGCGGTGGCTGCCTCTCTGGTGTGCTAGTCCTTCATGGCCCAGGTTGGTGACTTCGAGTCCGTCATGACTGTCTACATGAGGGTGTTGGCTCCAGGAGGAGCGGAGACGACGTCGGCGCGCCCTCGACCCGATCCAACTAATGTGGTCTTCGATGAGTTGTCTAAGGACCTCGTTGTAAATTTATTTACCTTCGGGGTACGTTGTAGCTTTGTACTACAACATCGGAATTTTCAATATAATCATATTCATGAGGTCCTTTTCGCGAAACAAAAATAGAAAATATTTTGGATCAGAAGGCTAAAGATAGATTTTTAATCAATGTAAATATAGAAATGTAGATAATTAAACAGTTGTCTGGTTCCAAGGAAATTAAATAGAAGGAAGTAAATGGTTGCTAGAAAACAGGAGCCTTGGCCACGAAGCAGCTGGCTGACGATTCTCTGCTCCGCTCAGCCCCAGCTCCACCCGCGCCAAGTAGCCGTTGAACCGCGCCTTCGTCCCCGACCCACCAACGATCGCCTTTAAACTTTTCTTTATTTTTTGGAAAGAAACGGCAGCCGGTGGTCGTCGTCTTAAAACCGAGCCCCGCCACTCTGTCGCCCACCGCGCCTCCACTCCTCCTCTGCAATTATAGCCAGGCCTCCTCCTTCCCCAGCCCAACGTCACTCCCTACCCCGCGTCCGCCAAGAAAACCAGCCATGGCGACAATGCCGCCGGACCAACAACGCGCCGCCGTGTCCGAGCCCCTGCCCCCCTGGCCAGCCTCCCTCCCCTCCTCCGCCTCCTCCTCCTTCTCGGCGTCGGCGTCCTTCCCCTCCTTCTCGGCGTCCTCCTCCCCGGCCGACGCAGCGCCGACGCCGGTGCGCGCCGACTCGTCGGCGGCGTGCAAGGCGCTGGCCGTGCTGAGGGACGCGCACAGGCCGGGCGCCGGCTCCGTGTCATGCCTCTCGCTCTGCGGCGAGTTCCTGCTCAGCGCCTCCACTGGCTCCGACATCGTCGCCTGGCAGCAGCCCGACCTCCGCCTCTTCGCGCGGTTCGGGCATGGCGGGGAGGGCGCCGTCAAGGCTCTGGCGGCCGCCGGCGGGCGGGTGTTCTCGGCGCACCAGGACGGCCGCGTGCGCGTGTGGCGCGTGTCGCGCAGCTCCGAGAACGCGTTCAAGCTCGTCGCCGCGCTGCCCACCACCAGGGACTACCTGGGCCGCGTGTTCCGCCAGGCCAGCTACGTGCAGGCCGGGCCCCGCCGCGGCCGGCGCGGCGGGCGGCGCCTCTGGATCGAGCACGCCGACAGCATCTCCTGCCTCGCCGTCGCCGCGCAGGACGGCGTCGTCTACTCGGGCTCCTGGGACCGGACGCTCAAGGTGTGGCGCATGTCCGACCTCCGGTGCCTCGAGTCCGTGCGCGCCCACGACGACGCCATCAACGCAGTCGCCGCCGACTGCGGCGTCGTGTACTCCGCCTCCGCCGACGGCCGCGTCAAGGCGTGGGAGAGGGGCAAGGCTGGCGCCGGCGCGCACACCCTCCTGGCTGTCCTCGTCGCTCGCCATGGTGTCTCATGGAACGCCGTCGCGGCGAGCGGCGACGCCGGTGCCACGGGGCGGCGCGTGTACGCGGCCGGCTCTGACGGGCACGTCCTCGGATGGGACCGGCACGGCGCGCGGTGGAGCCTCGCGTGCGACGTGAAGGCGCACGCCATGGCCGTGTTGTGCATGTGCGTGGCCGGCGACCTCGTGTGCACTGGCTCCGCCGACAAGACCATCGGCTTGTGGCGCCGGCAGCCGTGCGGCGGCCTCGCCAAGGTGGGCGCCGTCGGAGGCCACGAGGGCCCCGTGAAATGCATCCAGGCCTCCCTGTGCAGGGCCAGCAATGGCTATATGCTGTACACCGGCGGGCTCGACAAGAGCATCAGAGTCTGGTGGGTGCCGAATGGGGCCAACGGCGACGAGCGACCGGGAGAAACGGACGCCAAGGATCACAGGCCCTGCGTGTTCCTGAGGTGAAGCGTGTGATTTGTCCGGCTTGCCTAGAAGAGTGTACATTTTTTTTCGAGAGGATTCTTGGGTCTGTAAAATTTACCCGAGGAAGGGTGTTGTTCAGATTGTTTTGGGGTTTTATAGATTTAAATTTTAGAGGGACACACAAACTAGTCATAGGTTGTTGGGTGTAAAATAGCTGTAAACTGTAAAGTATAGCACTTATACTCTGGTTTCTATATAGGTTTTGATTTTTTTTTTTGAATGAGAAAAGTATGGTTTGGTCCCTCAAGTTCACCAAAAGTAGACACTTGATCCCTCAAGAATTTTTGGAAGGCATTTGGTCCCTCAAATCTTAAAACCAAGTAAATTTCATTCAAAACCAGATTTAAGTGCAAAACTGCCCACATGGCAGCGGTTTTCTTTCTCCCCACTTCCACGTAGGACACTCTTTGGTCAAACTAATGCCTTACATTCCGTCTCCTCTCTCTCTGTCCCGATTGTGTCGCTGTCGACTTGACCGGCGGCCAGTCTGAGGTGGTCCTTCCTCAGCTGTATCTGGCCTCACATCTCGCTCGACCTTGCAGTTCACAGGTGAGCATCTCCTAGCTGGGAGGCAGCGGGCACAGAGATCGCGGTCGAAGCCATGCCTCTGCCCATTTGGTCGCCGTTGGCTTCCTGCCGGGAGATCCGAGGCAGTGTGGTGTCACCGGCTAGGACGGGCCACCGAACAGCACCTCGTCAGACCATGATGTGTGACGGCGGGTGTGACCTCGTCCACGGGAGAGCAGATGGTTGGGTCCGAGGAAGCCACTTTCCGATGCAGCAGAGGGGGATGGAGGCTCGTTGGGGGCAGCTCGCTGGAGCCTGCTGTGGCAGAGACCAAGGGAAGGGAGCAATGTAAGGGTGGTGGCGCAGGAGCCGAATTCCGTAGTGGGAGGTGAGCGCGACACACACAAAGGGGCACTGCGGCTTGCCTTCGTCATCATCCTATGGTCGAGCTTGCCGTCAACAGGAAGGGGTTCGCATGGTGGATGCTGATGGCATGTGTGAGATCGAGGGAGAGAGGGGCGAGGCCTCCCTGCCTTCTGTTGTTGGTGCTGCGGATCCGACCAGTAGATACTGGATCTCAACAGTGGGAAGAAGGGGAGATGACTGAGTTGCTGGAGCTCCGCCGGTGGTTTAGACATGACCAGAAAGGTTTGTAATGAATGGAAAGGGTTAATATTGCATATCTCTTTCTTATACTCTCTCACTCTTTTGTGATTTTCCTCCTACCCCTTCATGCATTTCTTCTGAATCAAAGCCATTCTCGTGTTCTTTTTTTAGTGAGGACTCGCCCATGTTTATCAAATTGATACAAGATTTTGTCATGGGTTTATTTAAAAATAAATTTATGATTGATAATCATGTACACATCCTCTTTTAAGAAAAGAATCTTCTTTTACATGTAACATGCTTTAGAAATTACTACTCTTGTGTGGACCACCCATACTTGAATAGAACGAGAGCATGTGCTGAAAGTGAACAAACACATGTATTCACAAGCCAATAAAAAGGGAAATTGTAGAAACACGTAGACTCACAAAACAGATAAACGGGCAAGCAGTGAAGTGTCTAACACTCACTATGCCAAAACGATACATATACACACAAATGCTTAATGTCATAGTCTCCAATTTTTGATTCTTATAGAGATTATGAACATACAAGAATCATACATTGCTTAGGCTTGGAAGTCACCGGGATTCACTCTTCCACATCAGGGAAATATTTCATGAGCAACTTGGTTACTTCAACCTTCTACTTGCGGACTGGTTGGGTGTTTGAGACACCATTCATGTCCAATGTCAAGGAGCACATGATGTTGGTGGGTATATAACATTCTTTCCACTAGCATCATGGAGCACAAACATTTACAACATTGTGCCAATTATTTTTCTATGAACTAGCAAGAACTAGATGTGGGAAAACCCACAGCAAGGGCATTCCTATGTAAAACCACATGAATCGTAGATTAGAAGTTTGGTGTAGCAACAATTAAAACATCATTGCCAGGAACACATGCATGGCATAAGATTTAAGCCTTAAGGTACATTGAATTGAAATATTTTCATGAAAAGAAAATGCTTTGTATGGAAATATTTGGTTCAACAGAAGGAGATCACTAATAGATTTTTTCCCATAGTATGGTGTACGATTCTTTTTAATCAGAAAATATGCACAACCTCCCCCCCCCCCCCCCCCCAAAAAAAACATGGTGACATGGTCATAAATATGGTCTCCTGGTGATGCTCCACACCCTCTATGGACTACTGAGATGTCACATGAGTATATATACATGAGCACCATGTTTATAGCCACTCACCCAAATTCCCTAATTCTCACTCATGGCATGAACACATTTGTGAGTTAAATGAACCATAGTACTTTCACATGTCATCTTGGTTAGTTATACATAGTAAAACAAAGTACTTCATATTTTTGTGAATACAAACTAAAGATATTTCATCATTTACACCTCTTCTTTTATGAAAATAATCTTCTTGTACACCTAAATGTATTTTCGGAATTAATAGTCACAAGGTTGTGGACAATGCGGGCCACTCCTAGTTGAATAGAACGAGTACATGTGCTGAAACTGAAGAAATACATGGACCCCCAAGCTGATAAAAAGGAAAATTTAAGAAACACAAATCCACATGCCCATAAAAAGGCAAGCAGTAAGGTGCCATCATACTCACCGTACCCAAACTGTTCACGTAGATCCTCAATTTCGTAGCCTCCGAATTTTGATTCCTCTAGAGATTTTAAACATGCATCGTTCATACAGTGAGAGAGTGTATATTTCACCAAATCCAAATTTGCCCTTAGTCTTGGAAGGCATCATGATTTTCTCTTCCACATCATTGTTCTGTTCCACGAGCAACTTGGTTCCTCAAACCTTGTTCAAAATAACCAGTTGGGTGTTGGAGACACCATTCAAATGCAACCCCAAGGAACACATGAAGTTGATGGGTACATTGCACACTTTCCAATATGATCTGTGGATCACAAACACCAACAACATTGTGGCAATTGTTGTCCAAGAGACTACCAATAATTCGTCGTGGAACAAACCACAACCTGGACATTACCATGTAAAATCCCATTAATTTATGGTCAACATGAAGTGTGTACATTTTACTACAGGAATATTCATGAGTTTGTTTTTACCAGATTAAACGGCTTCGAGATTGTTTTTGTTCCGTTTTGATTATTTGGCGCCACTGGATACCTGACATCGTGATTGTTGTAAACTAGCCATAGTTTGGCTACAAAATGGTTGTAAACGGTAAAGTATGTCACCTATACCTTCATTTCTATATAGGTTTTGATTTTATTTAAATTTGTTTTTAGGCACAATCATATAGCTTTCTTTGCGAACTAAATATAGCTTAGGTGGTTAGGTTTCTTGTGTTGAAATCAGCTCACCCGGGTTCAAGTTCTAGACTTGACATGTGTCAGCTTGCATATTTTCCAGATTTATTTCAGGTTCTTCTGCTATTCTTTCCGCGGTATGGCGTATCCGTCAATTCAAGCCATCAATGACGACTTCGTCAATCTCAAGATTTGTCGACTCAGTCTCTCGAAAATGCTCACAAGGGTAGGGAGTGCGTACATGTGTTCATATGAGTGAGTATGTGTGCATGTATGCGAGCATCTGTGGTTGATGCCGTGTTATGTTATTTATCTCTTTTAGCAATCGATATGCCTTTTGCTCCTTCTGAAACAAATCCATCTTCTAAAGTTTGTTTGTACATCCATCTAGAAACAAAGGTTGTTTATTTTCTTAAAATAAAATCATGAGTTGTCCTTAGTACAATATATCCTTTCGAAAACACATTATTCTCATACACCTTGTATGTTAATGTATTATAAAAGAAACACTCGCCTAACAGTACACAATGAAGCTACTGCTTTTTTTAACGTATGAAGCTACTGCTAGTTCACTATGAATGGGTACATGGACTAAAATTAAAGAAACACATGGCCACACAAGCATATAAAAAGGCACGCAGTGACGTGACCACTGACCACACACTCTCAAAGCCCAAACTATACATACATATGTATGTTACAAACCGCAAAGTCTATCTGTTCTCATTTCTCTAGAGATTGTGAACACACACTGTTCGTACTTTGAATCAGTGGAGATTGCACCACATCTAGATTTGGTGCTTAAGTTTGGAGGGCATCGGAATTTACTCTTTCGCATCATGTTAATATTCCATGAGCAATGTGGTTCTCCTTTCACCTTGTTCAGAATGACCAGTTGGGTGTTGGAGACATCATTCGTGTCCAAACGGAGGAACACATGATGTTGCCGGGTACATAGCATACTAGCATTCTTCCAGACACGATGCGGATGCGGCACAAACACCAGTGACATTGTGGCAACTGTTGTCCTAAAGAACACCAAGAATTCAACATGGAACAAGGTACAATTGGTGTGCTCCCATGTAAAACCACTGGAACATAGGGATTACAATTTCAGCGTAGCAAAAATAAAATGCTTATGCTTCCTGTTTTGCTAACATGAAGGGGTTCTGCTAATGGAGTAATGCTAAATAAAATGATGCGCATGCCATTATACATTTGTATATAGATGAAATAAAAAGGGCAACCACACATATGGGAAATTTTGTTTTATAATTATAGTATTACAAAGTACAACTTTCCCACATGATTACACACTAGTAGAAAAGGGGGCAATGGTCCAGGCCAGGTCAGCCCATTAGTCCCGGTTCAACCCAGAACCGGGACCAATGGGGGCATTGGACCCGGTTCGTGAGCCCTGGGGGCCGGCCGGGCCACGTGGGCCATTGGTCCCGATTCATCTCGACCTTTTGGTCCCGGTTGGTTGGACGAACCGGGACCAATGCGCCTCACTCCTGGCCCACCACCATTGGTCCCGGTTGGTGGGACGAACCGGGACCAAAGGCTGCCCTTTAGTCCCGGTTCAAGCCACCAACCGGGACTAAAGGGTTGGCCCTCGTTGCGGTCAGAGTTTAGTCCCACCTCGCCAACCGAAGGGGAATCAGACCGGTTTATAAGCCCCTCCCTCTCTCCCTCTGTTGAGCTCCTCTCAAAATGAAAATAGATGCCCTTATACAGGAAATTTAATCTAAATTCATATGAATTTCTCTGAAATTAGTAGAAATTCATTATGAATTTAGGTTGAATTTTCTCTATAAGCGCATCTATGCTCATTTCTGAGCAGTTTTTTATATAGTTTTTTTTCTTTTCTGCTATATTTATTCTTTTTTTTATTTCTGAGTTGTAATAAGTCATTAAAAATAAGCATCTATGCTCATTTTTTAGTTAAGTTAATCACAACTATTTTTTTATATTTATTTCTGAATTGTAATAAGTCATTCAAAATAAGCATCTATGCTCATTTTTTAAGTAAAGTTAATCACAACTATTTTTGCTTCTATTTATTTCTGAGTCGTTTTTATATAGTTTTTTCTTTTATGCTATATTTATTTTTTATATTTATTTCTGAATTGTAATAAGTCATTAAAAATAAGCATCTATGCTCATTTTTTAAGTAAAGTTAATCACAACTATTTTTGCTTCTATTTATTTGTGAGCAGTTTTTTATATAGTTTTTTTCTTTTCTGCTATATTTTTTTTATTTCTGAGTTGTAATAAGTCATTAAAAATAAGCATCTATGCTCATTTTTTAGTTAAGTTAATCACAACTATTTTTTTTCTATTTATTTCTGAATTGTAATAAGTCATTAAAAATAAGCATCTATGCTCATTTTTTAGTTAAGTTAATCAAAACTATTAAAAATAAGTCATTAAAAATAAAAAAGAGGCGCAATGCTCGTTAATTTACTTCAAGCCTTTCGAAATAGTGTCAACTGCACTGCACATAGCTCTGTGCAGTCTACCCCTATTCCTCAAGGCTTGAAGCTAACCAACGTGCAGGTGAGCATTGAGCCTCTTCTTCATCTTCTCTATACTCAAGGCTTATAAACAGTTGCGAGTGCCTCTCGCTGGGCGAGGTGGGACTAAAAAAACAGCTGCAGAAAGAATCCACTAAAAAACAGTTGCAGAAAATAAAAAATTAGACGGGTCCATTGGTACCGGTTGGTGGAGCCAACCGGTACGAATACCCCTCTTTGTTACCGATTGGTGCCACCAACCGGTACCAATGCCCTCCTTTTGTCCCGGTTGGTGCCACCAACCGAGACCAAAGGTCCTCGTTTCCCGCCCTTTGCGGTGCCGAAAAGAGGCCTTTAGTCCCGGTTGGTGGCTCCAACCGGGACAAAAGGCGTGCATTGGTACCGGTTTGCCGTACGAACCGGGACCAAAGCCTTTGCTATATAAGTAGCACTGCCACCCCGCCCCGAGTTCGATCTCTCCCGACGCCGCGCGCCGTCCCCTGCCGCCACCTCCCCGTCGCTGCCTCGCCCCGACGCCGTCGCCGCCCCGCCCCGCGATGGCCCCGCCCCAACGCCGTCACTGCCCCGCCCCGACGCCGTCCCCTGCCGCCCCGACGCGCGCCGTCGCCGCCCCGCCCCGCTGCCGTCGCCCCCCGCCCTGCCGCCCCACCCCGCTGCCGTCCCCGACGTCGCCGCCCGCCCTGCTGCACCTCGCCGTCGCCGTCGCCGGCCGTGAGCAACTTTATTTTATTTTTGTTAGATTTTTTTAGATTTTTTTGTTAGTTCATAGATTTTTTTGTTAGATTAGATTTGTTGTAATTTAGATATGTAGTTCATATTGTGTAATTTAGATTGTGTAATTAATTTGTTCATATTATGTTAGATTTTTTGTTAGTTCATAGATTTATTTGTTAGATTAGATGTGGTGTAATTTAGATATGTAGTTCATATTGTGTAATTAATTTGTTCATATTATGTTAGATTTTTTTTCTGTTAGTAGATTTTTTTGTTAGATTTTGTTAGATTTTTTATGTTTTTTTAGATTTTGTTAGACTTTTTTTAGATTTTTTTGTAGTTCATCGATTTTTTTGTTGGATGTGTAGTAATTTAGATGTGTAGTTCATAGATTTTCTGTTCATAGAATCTTTATGATTTTTTTCTGTTGTAATTTTGTTTATAGAATTTTAATGATTTTTTGTTCATAGTACGTATTTAGAAAAATGAAAAAAAATAAGAGGAGAAAGTGTTTAATATAATTAGTTAGAAAAATACTAGTTTATTTTTAGTAATTCTACTTTATTTTATTTATAGTAAGTGCTTCATAATAGTTGAACTAGCTAGTTGATTTAATAAACTACTTTATTTTACTATATTTAGAAGTAGTTTGTTTTTAGTAAGTACTACTTTATTTATTTATAGTAAGTGTT